>NW_027526129.1:600000-900000 GCF_052094955.1 Ictidomys tridecemlineatus
CATTTACATAGGGTTATTGTGCAAATAACACCACTTATAGCTATGAAATTTTGTGTAAAATACAATTAATTTATTCTTTCCACAAATTTAATCACTTGTATTTTTTATAATTATTGCTAAGGATTCTTTAACATCCCATGTCTACATTTACTACCCAAGAAAGAAGATAGAGGCATATAGGTAATGAATCTTTTTTCTCCTATTTCTCAGATGATGACAGTAACATGACCAAAATGTATCACATTGCTGTTAGGTTTTTTATGAAGAAAGTGACTTGTTTCCTCTTTTTTAATGTACTTAAGCTTACAACTTTCCCCCTGAAACAGTATCCTAAAACATGAGATAATACAATTATATTGAGGAGAAACATATTTTCTTCACTTAAATCTATAGGATTATAGCACTATAGTGCTGTAAGGTGATAATTTTATAATACCAGATATTGTATTATATACATCATATGAATTATTTTAGTTATTTCTAGTTATAATAGGGATTAAAACATAATATAGTGAAATTATTGTCATGTTAATGTTCTGAGTATGTGCTAAATATATGTCATATGTATTCTAAAGTAAATAATTTAGAATATAGATATGAGGTCTTTCATAGAAAGAGTTAAAAAAATCCATTTGAGCATTTTAAGGTAATTTTCAGAATACAAACTATAACACAAATATAGCAGTTTGAATATTTCAATTTCACTGAAATTTTTCTTTAAGTAAATAATGATTTGTTAAATATGACTTTTTTCTTTCTATTGTTTAGAAAAATTACTAAAATTATTTGTAAGAATTTTGGGAGAATAAATACTAACTGAATTTCTACACAATACTATTTTAAACCTTAGATTCAGAAAATCAAATTTTGAAACATACATATTATAGGCAAGCAAATATATTAAATATATACACATGAGTTTATGTTCATATTTATTATGATTCAGGAGTTATTTTTAGTAACTCTGGGGCACACATCCTTATTATCTACACATTTATGCTACACGTTATATATCAAAATAAGTGCATAAGGTACACAGAAACTATATGTATCTGTACAGTGAATTATATGGGACACTCCTCTTAAAGTCTTCTTAAATTTTTTTTAAAGTAAATGACAGTTGATTGCATTACAATTTTACTACACATACACAGCACAAATTTTTATATATCTGGTTGTATATAAAGTATGTTGACACCAATTCTTGTCTTCATACATGTACTTTGGATAATGATGTCTTCACATTCCACTATCCTTGCTAACCCCCTGTTCCTCCCTTTCCCTCCCACACCTCTGCCCTATGTAGAGTTTCTCTATTCCTCACATGCTCCTCTCCCTACCCACTATAAATCAGCCTCCTTAGAGAAAATATTTGACATTTGTTTTTGGGGGGATTGGCTAACTTCACTTAACATTATCTTCTTCAATGCCATCCATTTACCTGCAAATGCCATAATTTTTTTCTCTTTTATTGCTGAGTAAAATTCTATTGTGTATATATGACACATTTTTTTAATCCATTCATCCACTGAAGGGAACCTAGGTTGGCTCTACAGTTTAGCTATTATGAATTGTGCTGCTATAAACATTGATCTGGCTTTGTCCCTGTAGTATGATTTTAAGTCCTTTGGGTATAGACTGAGGAGAAGGATAGCTGGGTCAAATGATGGTCCATTCCCAGATTTCCAAAAAAATCTTCATACTATTTTCCATATTTTATGTACCAATTTGCAGTCTTACCAGCAATGTATGAGTGTAATTTTTTTGACCATAGGAAAAATAGAGGCAGATTTCATCTTCTTACTACTCAAAAATAAATTGCCTGATAAATTGCAGTAAATTTCTAAGGAACATTTAAAAAGTTTTATGCATGTTATGCTTTTCAATTGTTGGCAAAATTTCAGATGACTTTTAAAAATAAGTTTTCATATAAAACAACTGGCTAAATTTATATTTTATAGTTCATTGTATGATATACCAAGTAAAGAAATCCCTTAAGGATCATTTTTTAATTCAGCATAAAAATAAAATTTGAGATTATGAAATGTGCATTAACTTCTGAATTCTCATATCCTGTAGAGGTTCACAATAACACCTCTCTTAAGTAAAGTCTGCAATTTAAACATGCCACAGCTGAATTTCCACTTTCAGTTTGTTTTAACCTAAGAAACCACTCACACCTTGTTAGCAAGCCCTGGGATGCTATGGAAACAGTACAAAAATTACATTAGCAATAAAATAATAAGTGTGTTTAAAATTAGTTCTTCTCTTTCTTCTTTTTTTTTTTTTTAGTAGTGGTTAGGATTGAACCCAGGGCCTTATGCAAGTGAGGCAAGCACTTTACCAACTGTGCTATATCCCCAGCCTCACAATTGAGTGTTGGGGTTATGCATTAGAAGTTTTGTAATCTATATCAAACACTTTAAAATCAGGCTTTGTAAAAATTATTCATAGTATAATTTAACTTTATCTATTTTTTCCAGTAATTAATAAATTTTCCCAAACTCAGTCATGGTATTCATCAGCTTCAATGCATGGTGAGAGTCCTTTGAATTGTGTAGCTTCAACAAAAGTTAGAGAAACTACTATACCATGCACATTTCCTGGGGCTAGTGACAAAGATGTTATGGGTAATAAAAGCTGTGTGATGGCATTGGAAAGCCAGTCTTCTTGGAGAGAAACTACTAAAATTACATTTTGCATACTTGGCTCTTTCATGGTGACAGAGAAATATCCTGCATAACAAATGTGTTCAATACTTAAAATTCGACATATGTCATAATTAAATGTGAATAATGATAAAAGAATATTTTTCAGATGTTTAATATTACAACAATACTTGTACTAGCATAAATAGTTTGAAACAAATCCATTCTTCTTAATCATATTTTAGTAATTTAGATTGAGTTTGGAATGCATAATTTAATTGTTGAGTTAATTGAGTCTGCGTACATGTGGATTAACCAAGCTCTAATTATTCTAAAGTTGAGTAATTTCAGAGCATTCATTTTACTTCCTGGGTGATATTTGAACAGTTCCCTTTATTCAAAGAAAGAATTCTGGGGAGATGGATATAAGAAATCTGTAAAGCAAACTTAAATCTGAATATCAACAAAAGTTAGTATTATGTAAGATTAAAGATAAATTAGTCAAAATAAAATCAGTCATAAGATGTGCTTTTCAAACTCAATGTGTGTCCACTAATACATTTCATGTAATGACATAGCTAATCTACCATAAATGAATGTCAGTGTCAAGAGAGGCCACATTTTAAAACCCATCCTCTTAAGGAAGATTTGTAATTTGAAATGCACTTTGTGTATGATATTAATTGAAAGAATTTATCACTCATAGTATGCAGAAAGAATCATTCACTTCACCAATGAAACTTAACAGTAAAGAAGTCTTTATTTTTATTTTTTATTTATATAATGACACCAGAATCATTAAAATTTTTATTACACATATACAGCACAACTTTTCCTATCTCTGGTTGTATAAAAAGTATATTCACATCAATTCATGTTTTCAAAATGTACTTTAGATAATCATAAATGATAATCATATTTCACCATCAATTATAACCAACAAGTCTTATATATCTAAGTCAAAATATTAATAATAAGTAAAAATACTTAATAATTATGATGTATAAATTCCTATTTTAAATATTTTATTTCAATAAATTACTTAATTATTCCAACAATATTATTAGATAGGTTAAAAACATTTAGACCATTTTACAGATGGGAAATTAGAAGCAAACAAAAGATTCAGGACCAGCCAAGCCCGCACTGACTCCCGGTCTGAGTACGGGAGTTTAGACGGGGAAGGAAGCGGTACAGTCCCATCCCCCGCAGCGGACACTCCACCAAGGGAATCAGCAGTCAGCATCTTGAACAGCTGATATATCCACCCATTCTCCGACAGATCTCAACAACAAAACAGGTGTGTGGCACTCAGCCCATCCCCCATACATCGGGAACTCGCATAAATTCTCTCCTAGGCTTGCCGGGGGAGGGAGAATCAGAGTGAGCCTGCATAAAGACTAGGGGGGAACTAGAGGCACCTGACCTGCAACCCCCCCTACCCATCTGCAGCCAAAAGGAAACCTGTCTGGCTAGAGCTGGGGGTGGGGCAAGCAGGAAAATCCAAAGGACAGAGTGCCTGGGATCCCAATCGCCAACTGTGGGACCCCGGAGATCCAGGCCCACTGATTCGTGCAGCCTGCCCTGCGGCTACAGAAGGCGTGGCGCCCCAGGGAAGCCATTAAGTAGTAAGCAGGGAGAGGCACCGCTGCGACCAGGTGGAATCCCACCAGCCAAGCCCGCACTGACTCCCGGGCTGAGTACTGGAGTTTAGACGGGGAAGGAAGCGGTACAGTCCCATCCCCCACAGCAGACACTCCACCAAGGGAATCAGCAGTCAGCATCTTGAACAGCTGATATATCCACCCATTCTCCGACAGATCTCAACAACAAAACAGGTGTGTGGCACTCAGCCCATCCCCCATACATCGGGAACTCGCATAAATTCTCTCCTAGGCTTGCCGGGGGAGGGAGAATCAGAGTGAGCCTGCATAAAGACTAGGGGGGAACTAGAGGCACCTGACCTGCAACCCCCCCTACCCATCTGCAGCCAAAAGGAAACCTGTCTGGCTAGAGCTAGGGGTGGGGCAAGCAGGAAAATCCAAAGGACAGAGTGCCTGGGATCCCAATCGCCAACTGTGGGACCCCAGAGATCCAGGCCCACTGATTCGTGCGGCCTGCCCTGCGGCTACAGAAGGCGTGGCGCCCCAGGGAAGCCATTAATTAGCAAGCAGGGAGAGGCTCGGCTGCGACCAGGTGGAATCCCACCAGCCAAGCCCGCACTGACTCCCGGGCTGAGTACGGGAGTTTAGACGGGGAAGGAAGCGGTACAGTCCCATCCCCCACAGCAGACACTCCACCAAGGGAATCAGCAGTCAGCATCTTGAACAGCTGATATATCCACCCATTCTCCGACAGATCTCAACAACAAAACAGGTGTGTGGCACTCAGCCCATCCCCCATACATCGGGAACTCGCATAAATTCTCTCCTAGGCTTGCCGGGGGAGGGAGAATCAGAGTGAGCCTGCATAAAGACTAGGGGGGAACTAGAGGCACCTGACCTGCAACCTCCCCTACCCATCTGCAGCCAAAAGGAAATCTGTCTGGCTAGAGCTGGGGGTGGGGCAAGCAGGAAAAATCCAAAGGACAGAGTGCCTGGGATCCCAATTGCCAACTGTGGGACCCCGGAGATCCAGGCCCACTGATTCATGCGGCCTGCCCTGTGGCTACAGAAGGCTAGCAGGAGAAACCAGGAAGCTAGAGGCAAGGCCCTCAAGACTGGGCAGCTGGAAATTGCAGGCCCGCCGGCGACAGTTCACCCACTGCCCGCATAGCTGGGCAGTAGGAGAACACCCGGCCACAGGTGACCGATCACCCGCCCGCGGCCTGTGATACTGGGCGGCTAGAGACCGCCTGCCTGCCGGGACTGGGAGCTGAAATCAAACAGAGACAGTCCAGTCACACCACCTCATCAGGACACCCAGGCAAGGAACTGGGGCCGGTCATAGCAAAGTAGTGTCGTCACTGGAGCTGGGACGTCGGATCTTCCTTCACAGTGGAATCCACGTCAGCAGGCATAGTTTAACAACACTAAGGAGAGGCATCAGAGTAAAACAGAACCAAAACAAATCTATAGAAGAGAGTAGAAACACGACAATCAAATAGAGCTGGAAAGCAACGGGGACAACATGAGAAAACAAGGGAAAAAAGGAGTACAAACAATGCAAGACAACTTAATTCTACAAGAGGACATAGAAACATCAGAAGCAGGGATAGGGAAAGAACTCAAGGCATTCCTAACTCAAATGGAAAGGAATATTAGAGAAGACATGAGACAGCAAGTCCAAGCAATAAAAATATATTTTGAAAATGAATTAAACAAACAAATTCAAATGGCAAAGAACGAGCTCTACCAAGAGATAGAGATCTTAAAAAAGAATCAAACTATAATCCTAGAATTGCAGGAAACTATAAACCAAATTAAAAACTCAAACGAGAATATTACAAATAGACTTGATCAAGTAGAAGTCAGAACATCAGATAATGAAGACAAGGTTTATCAACTTGAAAAGAGTATAGTCAACACAGAAAAGATGCTTAAATCCCATGAGCAATCTATTCAAGAGATATGGGATGTCATTAAAAAACCAAATTTGAGAGTCATCGGGATAGAAGAAGGCACAGAGATTCAAACCAAAGGAATGGACAGCATATTAAATGAAATAATTGTAGAAAACTTCCCAGAGATGAAAGATGGAATGGATTGCCAAATCCTGGAAGCCTACAGGACCCCAAACATTCAAAACTATAATAGACCAACTCCAAGACACATAATTATGAAGATAGCCAACATACAGGACAAGGAGAGAATATTAAAAGCTACCAGAGAAAAGAGACAGATTACATTCAGGGGTAAACCAATTAGGTTAACGACTGATTTCTCAGCACAGACTTTGAAAGCGAGAAGATCCTGGAACAATGTATTTCAAACGCTGAAAAATAATGGATTTCAACCAAGAATACTGTATCCAGCAAAATTGAGCTTCAGATTTGACAACGAAATTAAAATCTTTCACGATAAACAAAAGCTAAAAGAATTTGCAGCAAGAAAACCAGCACTGCAAAGCATTCTGAGCAATATACTACAAGAAGAGGAATTGAAAAATAGTGCCCAAAACTAACAACAAGAGGTATCTCAGTAAAGGAGGAGGAAAATAACCAAAAAAAGTAAAACTAGCCAAACTAAAATAAATAAATAAAGAAGCATGACTGGAAGTACAAATCATATCTCAATTGTGACTTTAAATGTTAATGGCCTAAACTCACCAATCAAGAGACATAGGCTAGCAACCTGGATCAAAAAAACAAATCCAACAATATGCTGCCTTCAGGAGACTCATATGATAGGAAAAGACATACACAGGCTGAAGGTAAAAGGTTGGGAAAAATCATACCACTCACATGGCCCTCGGAAGCAAGCAGGAGTGGCCATACTCATATCAAATAAAATCAACTTCAAACCTAAGTTAATTAAGAAGGATAAAGAAGGACACTATATACTGTTAAAAGGGACCATCCACCAACAAGACATAACAATTATCAATTTGTATGCACCAAACAATGGAGCTCCAATCTACATAAAACAAACGCTCCTCAAGTTCAAGAGTCAAATAGACCATAACACAATAATTACCGGTGACTTCAACACACCGCTCTCGCCATTAGACAGATCCTCTAGACAAAAACTGAATAAAGAAACTATAGAACTCAACAGCACAATCAATAACCTAGACCTAACTGACATATATAGAATATACCAACCATCATCAAGTGGATACACGTTCTTCTCAGCAGCACATGGATCCTACTCAAAAATAGACCATATATTATGCCATAAGGCAAATCTTAGTAAATATAAAAGTGTGGAGATAATACCATGCACCATATCTGACCATAATGGAATGAAATTGGAAATCAATGATAAAAAAAGGAAGGAGAAATCCTACACCACATGGAAAATGAACAATATGTTATTGAATGATCAATGGGTTACAGAAGACATAAAGGAAGAGATAAAAAAATTCTTAGAGTCAAATGATAATACAGACACAACATACCGGAATCTATGGGACACAATGAAAGCAGTTTTAAGAGGGAAATTCATATCCTGGAGTTCTTTCATCAAAAAAAGAAAAAAACAACAAATAAATGAACTCACACTACACCTCAAAAACCTAGAAAAGGAAGAACAAAACAACAGCAATTGTAGTAGAAGACAAGAAATAATTAAAATTAGAGCAGAAATAAACGAAATTGAAACAAAAAAAACCATTGAAAAAATTGATAAAACTAAAAGTTGGTTCTTTGAAAAAATAAATAAGATAGACAAGCCCTTAGCTATGCTAACAAAAAGAAGAGAGAGAACTCAAATTACTAATATACGGGATGAAAAAGGCAATATCACAACCGACACTACAGAAATACAGAAGATAATTAGAAAGTATTTTGAAACCCTATATTCTAATAAAATAGAAGATAGCGAGGATATCGATAAATTTCTTAAGGCATATGATTTGCCCAGATTGAGACAGGAAGACACACACAATTTAAACAGACCAATAACAAAGGAAGAAATAGAAGAAGCCATCAAAAGACTACCACCCAAGAAAAGCCCTGGACCTGATGGGTATACAGCGGAGTTCTACAAAACCTTCAAAGAAGAACTAATACCAATACTTTTCAAACTATTTCAAGAAATAGAAAAAGAAGGAGCTCTTCCAAATTCATTCTATGAGGCCAACATCACCCTGATCCCAAAACCAGACAAAGACACTTCAAAGAAAGAAAACTACAGACCAATATCTCTAATGAACTTGGATGCAAAAATTCTCAATAAAATTCTGGCGAATCGAATACAAAAACATATCAGAAAACTTGTGCACCATGATCAAGTAGGATTCATCCCTGGGATGCAAGGCTGGTTCAATATACGGAAATCAATACATGCTATTCACCACATCAATAGGCTTAAAGACAAGAACCATATGATCATCTCGATAGATGCAGAAAAAGCATTTGACAAAATACAACATCCCTTTATGTTCAAAACATTAGAAAAACTAGGGATATCAGGAACTTACCTCAACATTGTAAAAGCTATATATGCTAAACCTCAGGCTAGCATCATCCTAAACGGAGAAAAACTGAAGGCATTCCCTCTAAAATCTGGAACAAGACAGGGATGTCCTCTATCACCACTTCTATTCAATTTAGTTCTCGAAGTACTAGCCAGAGCAATTAGACAGACAAAACAAATTAAAGGCATAAAAATAGGAAAAGAAGAAATTAAATTATCGCTATTTGCAGATGACATGATAATTTACTTAACAGACCCAAAAGGATCTACAAAGAAGCTGCTAGAGTTAATAAATGAATTCAGCAAAGTGGCAGGATATAAAATCAACACGCACAAATCAAAGGCATTCCTGTATATCAGCAACAAAACCTCTGAAATGGAAATAAGGAAAACCACTCCATTCACAATATCCTCAAAGAAAATAAGATACTTGGGAATCAACCTAACAAAAGAGGTGAAAGATTTATACAATGAAAACTACAGAACCTTAAAGAGAGAGATAGAAGAAGATCTCAGAAGATGGAAAAATGTACCCTGTTCATGGATAGGCAGAACTAACATCATCAAAATGGCGATATTACCCAAAGTTCTCTACAGGTTTAATGCGATGCCAATCAGAATCCCAAAGACATTTCTTGTAGAAATAGATAAAGCAATCATGAAATTCATATGGAAAAACAAAAGACCCAGAATAGCAAAAGCAATTCTAAGCAGGAAGTGTGAATCTGGAGGTATAGCGATACCAGAGTTCAAACTGTACTACAAAGCAATAGTAACAAAAACAGCATGGTACTGGTACCAAAACAGGCAGGTGGACCAATGGTACAGAATAGAGGACACAGAGACTAATCCACAAAGTTACAACTATCTTATATTTGATAAAGGGGCTAAAAACATGCAATGGAGGAAGGATAGCATCTTCAACAAATGGTGCTGGGAAAATTGGAAATCCATATGCAACAAAATGAAATTGAATCCCTTTCTCTCGCCAGCCACAAAAGTTAACTCAAAATGGATCAAGGAGCTAGATATAAAAACAGAGACACTGCGTCTGATAGAAGGAAAAGTTGGCTACGATCTACATATTGTGGGGTCGGGCTTCAAATTCCTTAATAGAACGCCCGTAGCCCAAGAGTTAATGACAAGAATAAATAAATGGGACCTACTTAAACTAAAAAGTTTTTTCTCAGCAAGAGAAACAGTAAAAGAGGTAAATAGAGAGCCTACATCCTGGGAACAAATTTTTACCCCTCACACCTCAGATAGAGCCCTAATATCCAGAATGTACAAAGAACTCAAAAAATTAAACAATAAGATAACAAATAATCCAATCAACAAATGGGCCAAGGACCTGAACAGACACTTCTCAGAGGAGGACATACAATCAATCCACAAGACATGAGAAAATGCTCACCATCTCTAGCAATCAGAGAAATGCAAATCAAAACCACCCTAAGATACCATTTCACTCCTGTAAGATAGGCAGCCATTATGAAGTCAAACAACAATAAGTGTTGGCGAGGATGTGGGGAAAAGGGCACACTTGTTCACTGCTGGTGGGACTGCAAAATGGTGAGGCCAATTTGGAAAGCAGTATGGAGATTCCTGGGAAAGCTGGGAATGGATCCACCATTTGACCCAGCTATTGCCCTTCTTGGACTATTCCCTGAGGACCATAAAAGAGCACACTATACGGATACGGCTACATCAATGATTATAGCAGCACAATTCACAATAGCTAGACTGTGGAACCAACCTAGATGCCCTTCAATAGATGAGTGGATAAAAAAATTGTGGCAGCTATACACAATGGAGTATTATGCAGCACTAAGAAACGACAAAATCATAGAATTTGCAGGGAAATGGATGGCATTAGAGCAGATTATGCTAAGTGAAGCTAGCCAAGCCCTAAAAAACAAATGTCAAATGTCTTCTTTGATATAAAGAGAGCCACTAAGAATAGAACAGGAAGGAAGAGCATGAGGAAAAGACTAACAGTAAACTAAGACGAATGGGGGGAGAGAAAGGAAGAGAGAAGGGAAAACATATGGAAATGGTAGGAGACCTTCAGTGATACACAAAATTATAAGAGGTTATGAGGGGCAAGGGGGTGGGGGGAAAAAAGGGGAGAGAATTGAACAACAGCAGAGGAGGTAGAGAGGGAAGATGGGAGGGGAGGGGAGGGGAGGGAGCATAGTAGGGGATAGGAAAGGTAGCAGAATACAACAGTCACTAATATGCCATTATGAAAAAATGTGAGTATGTAACAGAAGTGAGTCTGTATTATGTATTTGGGGAGTTCAAAACCCAATTGAGTCGAATGTATGAAAGATGATATGTCTTGAGCTCTGTAATGTTTTGAACAATCAATAAAAAAAAAAAAAACGTGGCATATATACACAATGGAATATTACTCAGCAATGAAAGAATAAAATCACGGCATTTTCATGTAAATGTATGGAGTTAGAGAAGATAATGCTAAGTGATGTTATCCAATGCCAAATGCCAATTTTTTTCTCTGATATAAGGAGGCTGATTCATAGTGGGGTAGGAGGGAGAGTATAGGAGGAATAGAAGAACTCTGGATACAGAAGAGGGGTGGATGGGAAAAGAGGGGACATGGGGTTAGAAATGATGGTGGAATGCGATGGTCATTATTAACCAAAGTACATGTATGAAGACACAAATTGGTGTGAATATACTTTGTATATATACAACCAGATATATGAAAAAATGTGCTCTATATGTGTAATATGAATTGTAATGCATCCCATTGTCATATACAAATAAAAATATTAATTAAAAACTAAAAAAAAAAAAAAAAAAAAAAAACAAAAGATTCAGTCACTTGCCTGAGTTTCAGAAGCTAAGTTCTGCAGGCAGAGTTTGAACTCAAAAAGTCAGATGGTGTTTGTAACTCTTACTGAAGACTCTGTGTTTCTTCAGTCTTAGCATTTGTACTGAGACTAGCACCAATAACAACAAATTGGGCAATGAAATTGTTAACCTGCTTCATGACCATCACCAACAGGCCTTGCCAGATAGCTCTGCCAAAGCTTCTCTGCTTCCATGTAATAACTAGTATAGTTTTGCCAAGAATACTCTTAATGACAGGCAAATTATCTTCACTTTAGCTCGTATTATTCTGTCACCTACCACTCAGGTACCAGATCCAAGAACCTTTGCCAACAGGTGCTCCTAAAATAGTCTGGACTCTGAGAGTTCTGGCTTTTTCTGGAGAAATCTTGCATCACTGAACATATTCTGGGAAGGTAGAGGATTTGAGACACATCACTCTGCCCAGAGATTTTTTTTTCTTTCCTTACCCAAGAACACTGGTGTTATTCTACTTAGGTCAATGCCATTTATCCAAGACATATATTGTAATCAAATACTCAATTAAGGATGATGCAATTTGAAGATGACTCCCCATCTTGGACACCAGTAACTATCACACCAATATCAGTGGGTGGTCCACCCTTCACTTCTCAGAAATACAGAACTTTCTTTCAGTGATTAGCATGTTGGAAATTGAATATCATATTTTGGAAAGAAGGACCTTCCACTTATTTATAAATGAATGAAAACAAAGGCTACTTACTGATTTCATTGTCAAACATAAAATGATGGAAACAGTATATTTCTCACTAAAAGAAGTAGACTTTAAATATATTATAGCTAAAAACAAATAGATAATCATAAAATCAGTAATACATGCCCAAATAACTTCTCCTTTAATTGAATAAAGCAGAGTAATAAAGGCCAATGAAAATGCTCATGTAGCATTTAAAATTTGAGGGTTTTTAAATTTTTTTTTAAATTTTGCCAACACTTTACATTCTATTGAATATTTGTTGGCTCTAAGACCTGTCTTAAGAGGGAACTCTTGTGAGCCAGAGAATAGGAAAATGATTCAAACAAATCAGACAATGTAGATAGTGTTTAAGTGACTAATTCTCCCTCCTTAGGAAATTCTGAATTAATCAAATGACAAGACACACCCAAATCTGGTTAAAAGACACCAAAAAGAACACAACAAATTAAAGTACAATTAAGTATATACTCCCTTTGGTCTACAAAATTGATGAGCAGATATATGACACTCCTGTAGATAGTTATCCTTCAATCCAAGCACAAATTTCTACATATATCAAGTAGCTAGGCTGACTGTTGGTAGTGTTCAGTGGAAATACATGAAATTATTGATTAATAAAGATAAGTGTAGAAAAATAGGTTCAATATCAATGTAAGTAATTGATTTATTCAACATGGTTTGGAAAGACTATGCTGAGCCTCACTATTCTATCTGAAAGTGTAAAGTGAATAATTGCTTCACAGTGTTATGAGAATTAAAGTAAAGTTGATTATCTCTTTGTTGAACACTTAGGTAATAATTAAATATCTGCCACATAAATAAGTATTATATAGAATTATAAAAACATTACATCAAAATGAATTAGGTTTTCATTTAAAAATATAATTTACACAAAAATTTGGTGCATATTGATTAGATATTATGTGATACTTCAATACATTACATTGTGCATTCTTTTTTAAAAAATATTATTTTTTAGTTGGACATAATATCTTGATTTATTTATTTTTATGTGGTGCTGAGGATCAAACCCAGGGCCTCGAATGTGCTTGGCAAAAGATAAAAAAATATAAAGTAAAATCAAATATACATAGAAGAGTGTACAGGACACTAAATTGGAATACAGAATAAGAATTAAAGAATCTGAGAAATAAAGAAAAAGTAGATTTTATAAATAATGAACATAGCCTCAGGATCCTGTGGGGCTGTAACAAGATCTGAAATTCAGGTCAACAGAGACTCAGAAAGGAGAAAGCACTCAGAAAAATAGCAGTAACAACTTCAAAAATTGATAAAGGACATAAACCCACTAAGCTGATTGAACTCCAAGCAGGATCAACTTAAATAAATCCACAAGAAAACACACCATATTCAAGTTTCTAAAAAAATAAAGACAAAGAAAATATCTCAATGTAGCAATAGAAAAATGATACCTTATGCATTTGGGAAAACCATTAAGAATGTCAAGTAGGTTTCCCATCAGAAACCATAAAAGTTAAAAGAAAGTTTAACAATATTTTTAATGAGTAAGAGAAAAGAACAACCATCCCAGAATTCTATTTACAACAAAAAATATCTCAGAAACTAAAGAAATATCAAAGTCAATTTAGTTGAATGAAAGTTAATAATTATAGCAGTGATAAAATCATCAGCAACAGACCTATTCTAAAAGAATGGTTGAAAATAGATTTCAAATGAGAAAAGAAATGAGAGAAATAATCTTAGAACCTTAAGAACAAACAATATAAAATAGATGTATGTGTAAACACATTACATCACCTCCTCCTAATTAGTATTCTAAATTATATTTGATAACTAAAACAAAAATAACAATATTATCTGCTATATTCTTAATTATATAGATATTAATTAGAACATGTTATTAACAGTGGAAGTAAATCCACATAATGAAGGTAAGGTTTTTGAAATTCATTTGTAGGGATATAATATCATACTAGTTGAATTTCATGTTATGCATATATAATACAAGCTTCAGTAGAAGAAATATTAAAGCTGCATCTAGAGAAACACTTAAAGATGTTACAAATATACCAAAATGGAATTCTAAATAATATTCAAGTAATACATCAGAAGTCAAGAAACAGAATCAAAACTAATGATTGCACAGCAGGAAAAAATAAAATGGCAGCCCTAATAAATAAATTAATGATATAAAAATATACTAAGTATGTCAACTAAATCGAAGACAGAGAGAGGCAGAATGAATTTAAAACGTGATATAATTATACTGTTGTCCTTCATAATTTCACTTCATGTATAAGATTACATGAAATTAAAAACATTGAAAACCCCATATAACATGCAGAATTTCTTGAAAGAAGACAGAACCAATAAATCCGAATGTGAACAGTGGAAAATTCGCTAATAATAAAATCTTATCCCATCGCTTAACATCAACATAAAGTAGAGATTAAGAAGCAGCTCTTGCTCTTCAAAGGACTGAAGGTATCTCTGCTGAAATGGCATCAGATGCATCCTGCCACCTCCATCCACCCACATTCACTCCAAGTACACTATCATCACAACCAATGGTTGGAAGGAAAATTTATAGCCAGTAGTTTCTAGAAGTTAACACTTATCCCATTGATATTTGAAAACCTAAATAGAAGATAGCAGACAACATTGCAAGTCACACATAAGTTAGAAAATACTCAAAAGCAGAACAAGATTGTCTTGCATTGTTCTGTAACTAAGCAAAGCTGCTGCTTGAGGTGCCTAGATGTGAACATTAGAGTGGGATAGGGATTTGTAGATCATATGGGAAGATAGGCCAGGGAGGGAGGCTATCAAAAAGCCTGAGGAGTACTGTAACATATTCCATGGTACATAAATAAGAGACAGTTCTAAGGCAGCCATTTGAAATAAATTGAACTGGGGAAAATATGTTTTAAAAATATAAAATAAAATGTAGATGCTTATAGATGCTTAATGGAAATGGAGGGTATTTCAAAGTTTTTACCCTGTCCACTATAGTTTAAATTCTTAATCAAAATAAACAAATGTCATGTATGTAATAGTTAATGATTTCCAAACCATGGTCACTTGTATATTTCCTTTAGTCTTTGTCACCATGGTGAATAACATCACCATTATATAAAAGGGGAGACTGAAGCACTGAAAACTTAACTGAATTTACTAAAACCATATGAGTTCCAAGAACTGGTAAACACACTATAGCTGTCTCATTCTAAACGTCCATAATTAATTCATGTACCATGCTAACTTTCATGGCTATATAAATCTATAAAGAGAATAATGTTTTATATTGGCACATTTAATTTTACTATGATTAACTTCATTTTGATAAATGATTTTCAATGACTGCCTCATTTGAATATCTTAATGAGTGTCATTCCAAAAAAAATTGCATTTCTAAGTAGAAATAAAATGAGTTAAATTCTTCTTTGTGTTGGTAATTTAGTGTCAAAAGGTGATGTCATTATACAATAATACGGTTCTTATATTAATGTACTTTTACAGCATTGGAAATAAGAATATAGCTTGTCTTTAGTGAACAAAAAGTGTCACCTAGGAATAGCCTTGATGTGCATAATTCCTAATAAAAGCAATTAAAAGATACAATATTGATTTTTTAATAAAATTCTCCATTATGTAGTGTTATCAAATTACCCTGACTTAAAAATATTATCTTTCTAATGTCTTTCAGTATCTCTTAATATAAAAATATATTAGGTTTTTTTTTGCAATTGATATGTAATAATCATACATACTTGTGGAGTGCAGTACTGTGATATTTCAATACATGTATATAATATGCAATAATCAAATTAGGATAATTTCATACCCATAACCTTAAATATTTAATATTTTTTGTGTTTGGAACATTAAAACTTCTTTTTTTCTCAACTATTTTGAAATATAATGAATTGTTGTCAACCAGGGCTGGGGATGTTGCTCAGTGTTAGAATGCGTAACTACTATGTGCAACATTCAGAGTTCAAACTCCAGAGTGGACAAATAATGGTAACCACATTGACCCTACTACACTGTAGAATACTAGAACTTATTCCACCTAACTAATTGCATTTTTGTACCTGAAACACATATTCTCTCTAAATAATATTTCTTTGTGTAAATAGGTAGGTAGAGATATTGTGTTATTTCCTCCCTTCAAAAAGACAAACTAATAAAATATTTATTACTCACAAGCCAAAATTGAGCATGAAAGAAATAGGAAAAATCACCATAATTAGAAAGTTGATCAATCTGGGTATTCCCATGAGAGGCACACCTCATTTCTTCTTATAGCTACTGTCAATTATTTCTGATTTTTGGTTTTTGTTTATGTTCCATTTAGGTAGGCAGTTGACAACTAGTTTGAAACTAACATATAAAAAATTACATAGTCTAAAAGTTGTACTCCTTATTTAATTTCTTTACCAAATATTAATATTTTAAATACATAATAATTATTCTATAAAATATTAGCACTTTGATTTTTTAAAAGAAAGGAACTAATCAAAAATCCACTGATTCTTTCTGAAAACTTCTCTATCTTGACCTCTTTCTCTGTCTCTCTCTCTCACTCTGTGCCTCTCTCTCTCTCTCTCTCTCTCTCTTCTCTCCCCCATCTCTGTTTACTGACTCCACCATGAGCTGAGCAGCTTCTCTCTTCTGGGCCTTTCCCCTATAATGTACTGCTTGACCTTGAGCTAAAAGCAATGAAATTGGCCATCTGAGTCTACTGAAACCATGATCCCCAAATAAAGTTTTCCTCCTCAAATGTGTTCTTTTGGGGAAATTGCATCACAGTGGAAGAAAAGTTGACTAACAGAAATTGGTACTGAGAAGTGGGGTCCTTACTATAATTAACATGACCATGTGATTCAGAAATCTTTGGAACTTGTTTGTGGGAAAAAAATAATAGTTTAGAGATGCAAGCTGGAAAAGCTTTAGAAAACTCAAAGTGGAGCTGAGTGGGTAATTCTAGTGGGAGCTTAAAAAACATAATGTTGATGGAGATATGGACTGTGCTTATGACTTTTCAGAAGGAAATGAGGACTCTGTTGGGAATTGGAGAATAAGACACTCAAGTTATATTCTGGAAAAACAAAAAGCTTGGTTATATTTCCCCATGTTCTAAAACTTTGTGTAAGGCTGAATTTAAAATTGATGAATTACTAATAAAATTGAAATAAAAACAGAAATCAATGAGAGATTTTCTCAGAGTCTTACCATCTCATCAAAGTCATTACTTGTGGTTTTATATTTCATTCCATGCATAAAATTTTTATATGTTACAGAGATATTGTTGGTCTAGTATATTTATAATACAAATTTTCAATTTTATTTCAGATTCAAAAATTACTTTCCTTTTCATAATACCTCTGTATCTTTTCTTGTACCCAAGTCTAAATACTATAATTGCTAACCTGCTGTCATCCTTAATGTACTAGTTACTTTTTCTCTATTATGTTCCTTTTTTAAAATTTCTTAGTATTTTTTAATAAACAACAAGTAATACATATATTCTGATACAAAGGCAAGATCAATCAACTCTTTGGGAGTGAAATATATATGAATCTATCAGATTGTTTTTATATATAACTATGTGCCAAACACTATGTATGTAACAATGTGATATGGAGTAAAAAAGATTAATAAAATCATGTATTTGCACATGGAGATAAAAAAGAAGAAGAAAGAAGCACCACTTCAGACAAAAGTGTCCTTCACTAAAGGCAGGATGGTGACTCTGAAATATCAGTATTTTATAAACATCAGCATAAACATCAGTATTTTATAATAAAAAAGACTATTGTCAAGTTAGCTAAAATAAAATAATAGAATTTATATAAGAATATGTTCCACTCCCAATGGGTATATATAAATTAATAATCATTTAAAATTATGTTTATTATTAATAGGTGAAAGTCAATATATGGATTTCTTCTGGTATGGAACAAATACAAAAACTCACATTCTTTGCATTTCAACATGTGACATATGGCAAAGATAAAATAGTACGGTAGAATGTGCAGAAGACACAGTTGAATTACAAGAGCAACTTTTTCATGATGAAAGTTAATATTTAAAATTTTATATTTTCTCTCAAAAATTTTTTACCTTATGAAAATTAAGAAGCATTTTTGTATTTAACATTTCACTAAATATTAGCTTTGAATATATGATCAATATTGTTAAATATATATCTTCCTTTACCAATAAGATGCATTGAAAATCTAAACAATATTAAGTAATTCTGTGCAATGCTACACCAAGTGTTTTCTTAATCTCCACATCAGTGGGTATATAGTTAGTTTATTTTAGAAAATTCTAATGGAAAAATTAGCACTTTGAATCTTGGTATTCTACTTTTGGCACCATGTTTAACTTTTCATGAACTGTCTGGTTGTTTTGCAAATATATAATTCAGCAAGTGTGTATAAATTAAATGAGTCAACGCATAAGTTAATAAACAGAACACTCTATGATGTTCTGATTCAAATGTTGTATAATTTCATCCAGGACTTATGGGTATAGAACTACTGATTCCATCTGAAATTTTTAAAGGTACAAAAAGTATTATAGAAAAAGTTTATATAAAACTTAACTAAATATGTGATTTTTTTCACCCATTTTTTTATATTTAGGGAAGATTATTATATAGTATTTCCCCAAACCAATAAATAAATTTGTCATTGTCCGTGTATATTGATTTGATAAATTATAGGTATAGTGAGAATGGTTTACAAAATTGCAATCACAAAGCAGCTGTTAATTTATGTAAAATATCATTCACAACAATATTTCAAAATATTTATGATTTTTCTTAAAAGATATTTAAATAACTTATTTATCAAAATTTAAAAATCAAACATGATTTTAAAGAGAAAATTTTAGAGACTGTGAGAAAATAATTGAAAATTAAAGTAAAATAATCAAGATGTAACCCTTAACCAAGTTCATAAAATAATTATGATGATATCTTTGCAACTTTTTAAGTTTTAGCCATGTGTGACTTAAATAGAGAAATGCAGATGTTCATTATCAGCATGTGGTTTTTCAAATGTATATATATTCTTTTCAGATGCTTTGGTCTTTAAATGGCAGTTAGTCTCTTGAACTTAGGGAATACAAACAACCATTAAATTATATGCCAATTGGCTTATTATGTGGAAATACTATAATCCATATGGTAAAAGAGATGAAGATATTTTTGTTCCTTTAAAAAATGCTTTCAGGGGCTGGGGTTTTGGCTCAGTGGCAGAGTGCTTGCCTCCAACATGTGAGGCACTGGGTTCAATCCTCATTACCACATAAAAATAAAAACAAATATATTATGTCAATATATAACTAAAAAAATATTTTAAAAATCTTTTCACATGGCTAGTCTCTTTCACTAAAAATATCTTCAAATAATAAGCTTCTTCTTTTCCTCAATGGTACATGTCCTTCATAAACGGAGGGATACAATAGCAGAAACTCCTGATTAAATTTTAGGTAATGTTTGAATAATCTTTCAGTGAAAGAAGAACTTCACAGATTCAAAATGTGTTATTCTGCTTTTTATACATATGACCAAAGTAACTGATAAGAACAATTGGAGGATTAAAAGGTTATTTTTGTTGATGGTTTTGGAGTCCTAATTTCATGATAAGCCAATTGTATTGCTGTGGGTCTGAGTTGAGGCAGAACATTATGGTGAAGGAATATGATGGATAAAACATTCTCAGCTCGTTAAAGTAAAAGGTGAGATGGGGTGGGGGAGAAAGGAAGAGGCCAGGGATGGTTATAGTCCAAGACCATACCCCCAGTGATCTCCTTCCTCCAGCCAATTCCCACATGCCTCCAGTAGTCCCTACTATGCAGTAGTCCATTCAGCTATCAATGGATTAATCTCTAGTTTTTCCAATAGTAAATTTTGATTGCAATGTTTAGAAATCAATTTTGACAGTGAAAGGCATCCATTAAGTAGTATTATTAAATGAATTCCACATTCTCAGCTCCTGGCTTAAAAAACAGATAAATTAAATATTTTTGTCAAGTTTCAAAGAGATTATAGTTCTTAAGCAAATAATTTAAATTAAAAAGTAAGCATATGAGAGAAAGATGTTAAATAAAGTCACAGCAGGAGTAAAATTGATTAAAGGTCTATGTTTATTAAAGTATAAAAAGTTAACTAGCTTTATAAATCAAGCGTTCATGGAAAAAGTTTGTTTTTATATAAATCTAGCATAAATTTGATTTCAAAATTAATTGATCTTCCAACCCGTCATAGCTTCCTTGTATTTTTTATTTTTGAACATTTCTCTTGACAAGGAAACTACTTCAACATTATTATCCTGCTATTTAATTTTAATTTGTTAGAGCTGAATGGAAAACAAACAAAACAAGTAAAAAAAACAGAAAATATTTGTAGAAATTGTTGCATTAGTTAAAAGAAGATGAATAACAGAAGTGGGTATTACCATTTTCGATTTATTCAACAAATATCCAGTGTCTATTTTTAGTTAAGTAGCTTGAAAAATAGAAATTCATAATGCTAATTGTACTTATTGAGAAAATATTCATATATAGTTTGATAGATAAATATTAGTTAGAAAATAATGGATGGATGGATAGATAGACACCCTCTTTACCTGATGTCTGCCATATTTAGAAGTGTTTTCTGGAGTGAAAATTGAGTACAGTTTATTCTTCTATAATTTGTCCAGTAATGAAATCTCTCATTTTGAGATTTCAGCACATAAATCAACTTATACTTTTGTTCACACATATTTGTTTGTTTGCAAGCAACCAGTGAATTTTATTACCTGATAATGAGATGCATAGGTGGAAGAATAGATGTGAATGGATAAGTCAAATCTATCAGGAAGGTGATCTTATCTCCACAATACCATTAGTGTCATAGTTTAAATAGAGTATATGAATTAAAAAGCAATTAGTGTGAAAATTATTTCTGTGCTATTTAATGAATATTAGCTAGCCCTCTACTAAGACCTTGATCCTAACATCAATTATGATATTTACTGTTTATGTCACTTTGTGCAAGGTGCTATAACAAACACAATTCTAAACCTGAGTTTTGTATTTCATAAGCTGCACAGATTAATGCTAGTTGTGTAGCTTGTGGGAGTTTGTTTGTTTTTCTTTGTTTTGGTTTAGTTTTGCTTTTTCAGATGTTGTTTCAAATAAACTACTTCTACAGAACAATTAAAAAGGAACTATTAAACTCTTTGTTGCTCATAGGTTCATTTTATTTTGCTTTTCATTTTCATACACTTGAAATCATATTTTATCTTTCCATTTGCTTTTCCTTTGCCTTTCTCCATCTCCTTTGATCTGGGTACCTAGTGATTTATTTATATAATTATGTCTAAACCCTTTCTTTCAGCAATTTGGGATAGGCAGAAGGAAATGCCAGAGAGAAAATTTAAAGATAAGCTCAATGGGAAACTTTGATACACTTGAAGTAGACTACGTGTAAAGGAAGACTTTGACCAGGTGCTAGACAACCTGCCTTGCTCTGTCATCAACAGGGAGAAAATCATCTGAAAGGAACATAACTGAAAAAGGTCTATGAGTGCAATTAACTACAATAAAGATACACAAATAGGATTCACTTCTGTTTGGAAGGTGTAGGAAAACATTTGGAAAGGAGAGGTATAAAAAAAGAGTAGGATAGAATTTTGAATAGACATAACAATACATATCAGAGTGTAGTTAATGTTGAGGAAGCAAATTTTTTGTACAATAAAATTTTCTTTAAAAGTTTTATTTTAATTGCCAGAGAATTTAATGAGTGTACATTTCCCTCCCTATGTGACAACTTAGGAATAGAATTGAAATATTTGATGAACGATTGCAGTCAGAAATGTCATGAAAATAGTTCTTAAATAAAGTGGAAAAATTCTCATATGTACACATGTGGTTGTACAAATAAATATCAAAAGTTAATGCAAAGCAATATTTTATTAATTTTAGCATAATTTTTCTGTAAATAATATATTCAGTCACACTTGAAATAATTAGAGTGAGAAATAGATAATTCTGTTTTTGAACTATAAAACAAGAAAACTTTTACTGCTCTGATAGGAGAGTAATATAATTCAAAATACTATTTTCAAACAGGTCTGTGAGTTTGTGCTGGGTCCTGCATATATTACTGTCTAATTCTTCATCTTTATTTCTTTTTTTTTTAAATTTTAACCAAACAAGATTTTGAACATGGCTTTTTGTTAGTATATTAATTAACCTGTGTGAATAATAACCTTTTTAAATGGCATATCTGTGTTCTCTACATTATGCAAATTAGCTGGATTTCAGAAGCAATTGCACTTATAAAGGACAGAATATTAAATACAAAGTACTTATTACTAGAGAAATCAAGTTACCTTCAAATATTTTTTATTAAAAGGAAGGTTTTGATTAAAACAAAGAACATGGGGAAAGAGTATAAAAAGTGAATTTGAGAATGTAGACAGGAATCTATTAGGGAACTTTATAGGAGATTATAAGGCTTTTGTACATTACCTTTGGAGACTTGAAAAAAATTTTTCAAAGCATTTTAAGTTATGATCAGACAAAATGACATTTGTATTTCCAATATAAAGTATGAGGATGGTTTGGAGAGTAAATTATAGGACTAATTTGGAATTAGTTAAAAGGAATAACTAATAGAGTTACAGGTTCAGCAAAGATGCCAGTTTAGGTCAGGGTGGTTGACATAAATAAAGAAAACATATGTCATTTAAGACATTTGGAGTTGCAGGTAAACAGAAATTCAAATGTGATTTGGCTTAGTTGAATAAATAGTGTATTAGCTTATATTTTACTACCAGAGATATTTTCAAATATTAGGAAAGTCAATAAAATGTGGAAGCACAATTTCCTAATTTGCCTTTCTTTTTTCTTTACTACCATAAAGTAGGTATGGAGTGTGTTCCCAAGTTTATATGTGGGTTTCTGTATGGAATCAGGCAGAAATTCAGTTACATCAGATTCTTTAAACTCCTTCAATCCTGAAATTGCTTTTTCCCACAATATCACATGCATAATAGATTATTATACATTAAAGTTTTTAAAACATTTTAAATATCTCTTATGGTTCTTGACAGCTGAGGACAAAAAAGATTCTTCTCCAAATTATGACTAAGCCAATACCTAGAAAGCTTTTCTGAGATTTCTGTAAACTCCAACTAATATCCATTTTCTTTATGCTACATTTGTGCACTCAAGAGTGATGTTTTCCTAGGTGGCTTCTGTCTTCCAAACTCATTTATCTGATTGTATTAAATAAAAAATGATGAGGTTTGGGGGGTGAACTTAATATTTGGCACATTAATAGCTAACTTATTATAGATTAATATGACCTTAACAATACCATCTTTTTTCTATTTTATTTTACTTCTCAAATAAGGAAAAAAAGACCTTATGGGATAAGGACAAGCTGACCTTAAATAAGTTACATATTGTAAGTTTCATGTACATATATAATATACACATGTAATTCTTAGAAATTTGAAATGTATGTGTAGTCAGACCTCTAGATCATAATAAGGATCTAACTTTGATTTTGAACAATGGATAGGCTTTATTGTTTTGCTTACATAAAATAATAAATAGTATTTTTATCCAAGTGGAAGTGAGTTTGCCTAAAATAATTAAGTAAAATGCAAATTCACTATTTTGTGTGAAAAAAGAAGATGAAGAGAACACAGTTATGAATTATATTTCTTTATAAAATACTATCTTTTTATACCTTTTATTTATTTATTTATATGTGGTGCTGAAACCAGGAAACCAGGTTCCTCACATGTGCTAGGCAAGTGCTCTACCACTGAACTACAACCCCAGCTCTAAAAGGCTACCTTTTAAAACTACATTAAATAATGCTTTATAAAATTGTATTAATAATTTCCGAAAATATACATAGATATACATTGATATATATACTAACATAAATTCATAAATAGGCTAGTGTTCTTGGGTAAATACATTCTCTAGGACTTATCTGGATATACCAAACAAAAATTGTAAGCCTAGAAGCCACTGAAGTGCTCTGGAAAACTCCCTCTAAGAAAGCAAGCATCGTGGCTCTAAATTCAGGATTAATTTTTCAAGCCCCTAGACCTGTATCAGTTATGAGTTCCAATAACAGTGTTAATGAATTAAAATTATTCTGATTAACATTTTTATTTTAATAACAAGTAAATATAAAGCTAATGAAATTTGCTTTAAATAATCTTAATGGTGAAAGTATATCCAAATCCCTTCAGCTTCTTTTCTAAAAATTCGTTATTCTAATTTGTTATATATGACAGCAGAATGCATTGCGATTCATATTACATTTGTAGAGCACAATTTGTCATCTCTCTGCTTGCATGTAAAGCATATTCACACAACTCATGCCTTTTTCATACACGTACTTAGGGTAGTGATGTCCACTTCATTCCAACTCAGCCAGTTTTATAGAAATGGAAAAATGAAATTATTTGTCTACCTGCAAAACTGCACAGTTATTAACATGGGTTTTTTATACAAACTATACATCTAAAGAAAAATTTTGCCCATATAAGAACTTTTACTTTTCCCCATATGATATTAATTTTCAATTTCCAAATATTTTAGCTTTGAAAAAAACTTTTGTGACATCCTCCAGGTTAGGGGAAGCAGTTGGTGGTGGTTGCTAATATTAACAGTGGAAAAGAGGAGTGTGGCCAAGAACATAAGGACAAATTACTTGTATAAAAAACATCCCATAAAGCTGAAAATAAAAAAAAAATCACTTCGGCACAGAGCTTTTAAATCTACAATTTTAAATAAAAGTATTTTCTAAACCTGTGGAAAATTAAAAATAGCATTAGTATGTTGACCTTAATAATATAAATCAAATATTCATGTGAGTTCAAAAGTATCTACTGAAGAGTTAGAATTTCATGAGACCTTACTTAGGAAAATGATGCTGTTTTGTGTAGAGCTAATTACAGAGAGTTGTGGCTATATAGTAGAGCTAGGAACAAAGGTCATCCCTCTTATGGAAGATCTAGTAAAACAGCACTTCCTTTTTCTCTGTGACAGTTAAATTCAGGAGTGTAAAATAAAAATTAAAAAAAAATAAAAAATAAAAATAATACCATGCCACTAAAACTTTAAAGAATCTATTCTGAGAACCTGGGAATTCAATTCAGGGAAGTGATGAACAGCTGAAACAGAAGTAAAGGAACTAGTGTAAGCTCAGGGAGAGAGTAGGGTAGGAAAATGTGCTCTTCACTTCACAGGAAGCCAGGAAGGTTTTCCAGATACAGTGATATTCAAGATGAGACCTAAGGGATAAGTATAAAAGTTGAGGAAAACGCATCCTAAGTAGGGAGACATGATTGTTTAAAAAGTACTTTATTATTATTTGCTAGCCATTCCTTCAACAAGTATGTATTGAATAAGAGCCATTTTAGCATAGATGTCTTAAAAAAACTCTTCAAAATCTGAGTTCAAGAGTTCATTGTTTGAATTATTCTGAAGTTTATGTGCAACAAAGTTCTCTCACCTATATCATATTCTTTCCTCTTTTCCTCAATGTGAAAATTTCCCTTCCCCCCCCCTTTAGGCCATAGATTAATATATTTTATAATCATATGCAAAATCATTAAATATATAAAATACATTACAAATGGACTTGTTGTTCCACCTAAAAAACATGTGTATTCATGATAAATTCAAGAGAAATAATCTAAATCAAACAATAATTGATTCCTGAACATTCTTTCTGAAGTTCAGAGCTGTGAATAAGAAATCATAAAAGACTCGTTTTTTGCATAATTATCATGATCAATAAAACCAATGAATA
This sequence comes from Ictidomys tridecemlineatus, assembly GCF_052094955.1. NCBI lineage: Eukaryota > Metazoa > Chordata > Mammalia > Rodentia > Sciuridae > Ictidomys > Ictidomys tridecemlineatus. Next base: position 626,152 of record NW_027526129.1, read on the forward strand.
AGACTAACAATATCAGACAATATGAGAAAGCAGGTATTTTCATGTTACACAAATTTTAAAATTGAAAACAGAACCACCTTTTATCAACAAGCTTTTCCTTTAAAAATAAAAATAATACCATGCCACTAAAACTGTAAGGAATCTAATCTGAGAACGTGGGAATTCAGTTCAGGGCAGCGATGAAAAGTTGCAATGGAAGTAAAGGACTAGTGAAGCTCAGGGAGGGTGTGGGTAGGAAAATGTGCTCTTCACTTCACATGCTTCCATATGGAGAGATCAGATCATATTTCAGGCCTCTTGTCCAACTTTATTCAGTTTGGTGCAGAAGAGCAAGAGAGGCTCACTGAAGAGGGATTTGAGGAGATCCCAGACAAAAATGGCTTAGTCTCTAACTAATTTTCTATGCAGCTTTATTGAACAGAAAGTGCTTTCTGGATTGTTAAGAAGCTCATAATCTTACTGGTTAATTTTACTCTAATGTGAATGCTAGGAAACTACAAATACATCAATATCTATTCTCTGACCTTTTACAACTAAGTCGTAAAAGTTAATATTTGACCTCCATTTGTTTTTGATCTTTGAACTTGCCCCTCACTGCTTTCATACTATTACTGAGTTTGCAAACTTGCACCAGACACTAAACCCATCCTATCTTAATTTACTCATGCGTGAAATGATAATTTTTGAAGTTCAAGTTAGTATTATTAATATGTAGAAGTTCTTAACCTCATTTAGTACATAGTAAACACTATTTAAATGTTATAAATTGTTTTTATTTAATTATTTCTTTTACAAATACAACAGTGAGGGCTAAGACATATCTTTGGTTTGTCTCATTTAGGTCTTTGCTATATAAAGAAAGAAATTTGGAATGTACTAAAAGTATAACAGTGACTAGAGTGTGAGGCCTGTATTATGGGGAAATAGGAGGAGGAATTAGACAGCAGTTACTGCAGTCCGGAAGACATGAGATGCTGATAGGAGCTAAATGAACAATTCTGCCAAGATACAATGAATATGGCAAAGATTGCTTTGGGCAATCTTTCTAAGAGTTTACAACACTGGTCAGGTTTTCATTGTAGTCAGATTACTCTCTCAACAACCTCTAGGCAAACTCCATGTCCTCTCACACAGGTGTCTTCTACCTTGAGTGGATGGAATGGTGGCTTTCAATGTATTGTCTCCATGTTCAAATTCTGGAATGCATATACATTTCACTGTTAAGGAAAACACCATCTTTGTATGTTTAACAAGGTAAAAGGTCTTGAGATAAAGAGATGACCCAGAATAAGAGATAAGAAGAGAAAAATTGGGGACAGACAGAAGAAAATATATGGAGAAGAACTGATGTCTTCCAATGTTATCAGCTATAAAAGAAATAATACAGAGATCCTGAAGGGCCAGAAATTATTAATGTGACTTTAGAAATTGGATAAAGGCGAAGGCTGGGAGAAATTGGAGAATCACGATTAAAAGTCTAGATTTTTTAAAGAGACTGTTGGTAGACATGAATTTCAAAACTGATCTGTTGAGAGTTAGATAGAAATCTCTAGTGCCTTAGAAGTTACACATATGCCATAAACAGAATATTAGTATAACTATGAGTATTAAAACACAGCAGGAGTGGACCTAAGGGCAAAGTGAGAAATATATATTTGGGAATGTGATGAAAGATAACTCTTATTATATAGTGATCCAAACTTGTCTGAGTTTTGTTTTTTTTTTATGCAAAGCAGAATTTGTGATGAACTTTAGCTGAAGGGATTTCCAAGGAAAGTGTGAAGAGAACAACCTGATTTTTCTTTGCTAGGTATAAACAAATTTATATAAGAAAACAAAAAAAAAAACAATTTGAGAAAGGAACTGTTAAGCTAAAAAAAGAAAAAAAACCCAACACTTGGTAATTGGGGAAGATCTAAGCCTGTCCAAATTGTGAAGAACATTAAAAGAAGAAAATTCATCATTGGAAAAGTACACTCTGGTGACAGGACCAAGAGTCTAGCTGGTCGACTCCCGGCCTGGGCATCTGGCATGCCCTTGGCCTCAGTTGCAGCCACGGGCAGACTCTCAGCATCCTGGCCACCACAGAGATGCACAGCCCAGTCCCCTGGCTCTGGGCGCCCTCTATCAGGGAAGACCTGGGTGGGTGAAGGATGTCTGCTCGCCCCCTAGTGTCCTCCCTCCCGAGAGACCGCGTGGAGAGGGAGTTTCTGATGGCCTTGGTGAGCCTGCTGGTGGAGCAATTGCCCTGGCCAGAAAGGGAGGGAAAGGAGGCAGCAAGGGCCGCCACAAGCGCGGGAATGCGTGGAGAGCCTGCGCAGGTGCTGGGCCACAGTGTGCCACTGGTGGCCATGCCTATGTAGCCGCTGTTGCTGCCCCTAGCATGGGCCAGGGGTCCTGTTTACAGGGAGCCGCTGGCTTTGGCTGGCCCTGGGGCAAAGCCGCTGCTGCCCAAGGAGAAGGGCTGGACCAAAAAGCCTCCCCAGCACTAATCCCCTGCCTCCACCTGGCAGCCGAAGCCTGCGCTGGAGACCCACCAGGCAAAGTTATAAAAGTAGGAAAACTCAACGAATTCAAATGAGGCCAGTGAGTTCAGCGATATTGCAAACTGGCCAACACCAGGAGAGTTAGCATTGAAAAAACCTTTTTGCAATCTCAAAGTGTCATCAGCTAAAGAAATAAGAAGCCAAAAATTACAAAAGAAAAAGAAAAGAAGATTGAAAAGAGGAGTAACAGTGAGATTAAGAAAATTGGGAAACAAAATTAGATGGTCCCATTGAAAATGTCAGTGACAATGAGGCCCAGTCAAGCACTCAAGGAAAGAGAGCCAATAAACACAAGTGGGTATTGCTGCACTTAGATGATGTAAGACCAGAGAGTCAGGAGAGATCTGGATTCCAGAACAGCTCTCAGTGTCAACCTGAAGCAAACAAGTCTTCCCATAATAACAGGAGAAATGACACAGGAAGTTGGAGGCGAGACCGAGAAAAAAAAAAAAAGATAATGATCAGGATAAAGTACACAGTGTGTGGAGTGAGTGGGGTAATATCTGAGGTTCCTTCAGAAGTTGAGGAAGAGGACCAAAATGGGAACAAGATGAGGCAGAAGAAACTCTTGAGTGAAGTTTGATTATACATATGGTTAATGACAACATGGTGAAAGGACAGATCAGCCATTTCAAACAGAAATTAATGCCAGTATGCTGTATTACTATTATGACAGTATGGGTGTACAGGTGTATCCTGTGGAAGAAGCATTTCTTAAGGAGTATATTAAGCATTGAATTGAATATTACTTCAGTAGAATAAACTTGGAACATGACTTTTTTTGTCAGAGAAAGATGGATGAGAAAGGTTTCTTGCCTATTTCCCTGATTGGCTCTAAGAACAAACTTTAACCTCATTTTAGAGGCCCTGAAGGACAGCACAGAAATAGAAGTTGCAGGTGAGAAAATGAGGAGAAAGAACCAGAAATGGCCAATCCTGGGCCATTCTCCCAACAGTGTGCCACAGACAAACTTCTGTCGGCTGATGAAATGTCCAAAGTTTGTGCAAGGACAAGCCTTTTGCTCACAGACACTCAGGGTGATGATCTACTGATGCCCTGAATGTCATCTGATGAGGATGTGCAGTAGAGCAAGTGGCTCACTGAAATGCATTGTAAATACTGGAACAAAGCATGCTGTAGAGATAAAAGACACAAGACTGCCTACTGTGTGAGAGTGTCCACTATTGACCCCTCGGCTGCATGACAGTGGAGATGACCACCTGAGCCATGACCCAAGATAGAGCTGGGGACAACTGCTGACATTCCAGGAGCTGCTTGCCCTTTCCTGTGCGGCTGGACTGAGATGGCATGTCTATTTTTACTTGAGGAGGAAGCTAATTGTTACCACTGTGGAAATACTTCAAGGTTCTGCCTTTTGTTTCCAGGCATATGTACTTGGGTCCAGGTCAGTAAAGCAGAGAAAGAGGACTGTGTAGATTTTCTCAGCTTTACAGGCTTTGGGCTCTTAGTCTTCCCTTTGCCATGGTGAACATTGCATAACTCATGTATTAAGGTGTTTCACATGGACTGTAAGTTTTATTAATTGAACATTTAAGGGGTAAGAAATTGAAGAAATAAACAAGGGTATTTTTTTCAATTTTATTCAAAATGTATTTTTGATACATCAGTATAAGTCCTGCCCATCAGAAAAGCATTAATGATGGACACTTTAAAAAATTTTTGTCTCATATTACTTTGTCAGCCATGTACTTCTAATGCAACAAGCAACTTATTAGGCAATTAACAGTAGGAAAAATGCTTTTCCCTCCATATTCTCAGGCAATGAGAGACAAAACAATAAATCAAAATACACATCCCCAAATATAAACACACACACATAGACACACATCCTTTAAAAGGGCCTGTGTCTATCCACAGTGTCAACTTACTGGTGTGTTAAACTACATTCACCTGTAATAGCCTCTATATACTCAGCTCTAGTGTCCTTGGGAAAACTCACCAGAGTTTTCAGGACCATGTCATGGTCCTGTACCTTCATTGTCAGGAAAGCTCCCTCCTTAGTGCTTTCATTACATTTGGCCAACCATAGATCAGTAAATACCAAGAAAGTAGGACTCTGTACTGGGTGAAGCCAAACAACTGAGCAGACTGAGACTGTATCTGCCTCTGGGTGCCTAGATACCTTTATTCTTTTTTAAGAGAGTTCTATCACCAAGGAAGTGAGGTGAGGTCACTCAAATGAAGAAAGTGAGATGAGGTAACTTCCTTGTTCCCAGAATGAGCTGTCCCCAACTTCCAAACTTATTTTAAAAAGTTGAATAAATGTGACATTGTTTGCTTTTTAAATTTATTTTGTTTTTTATTTATATATAACAGCAGAATGCATTACAATTCTTACTACATGTATAGAGCTCTTTTTTCATATCTCTGGTTGTATACATAGTATATTCACACCAATTTCTGTCTGCATATATGCACTTTGGATAATAATATTCCTCACATTAAACCATCATTAATTACCCCATGTCTCCTCCTTTTCCATCCCACCTCTTTGCCCTATCTAGAATTTGTCTATTCCTCCAATGCTCCCCCTTCCTATCCCACTATGAATCAGCTTCCTTATATCAAAGAAAGTCTGGTACAAGTTAGTTGACCAGATGTTACAGTTTCTGGGTTTACCCACTCAAAAGCAATCAGCAATTGACTATCTTTATGCAGAGGCAAGCAAAAGAAAGCATCTTTTAAGTCCAGGACAGTATACCATTTTCGCTCGGGGTTAAGGGTGCTAAGCAGATTGTACAAATTAGATATTGTGGGGTGAATGTCCTGCACTCTGTTGTCTATCCCTCTTAGGTCTTGAATGGGGCAATAGTCCCTGGTTCCTGGCTTTTTTACTGGTAGCAGGGGAGTGTTCCAGGCCGATTGACAGGGCCTTAGGACCCGTAAGGCCAGATATTTCTGAATATGGGGCCTTATCCCATCTTTAGCTTCTTTGCTCAGAGGATATTGTTTAATATTAATTGGGGAGGCTGAAGTTTTTAACTCCACTGATATTGGAGGTTGTTTTACAGCTAGGCCTAACTTAGCAGTTTCTGCCCAGGCATCTGGGTAATCTGTTATCCATTTCTGGGATAGCTTGCTTGTTTGATCAGTCTTGGGGGGTGTGAAGAGTTGATGTTCATCTTCTACTGACATAGTTAAAGCCATGACTATAGGAGTTTTTACTGAAGGATTTAGAAATTCCACTTGGGGGCCTTCAGGGTTAAATGTTATTCTGGCGCGGAGTTTGGTGAGCAGATCTTTACAGATCAATGGGGCTGGGCATTCTGGGATCACTAGGACGAAGTGATGGACTTTTCCTTTTCCCAGGTCCATGGTCCTCTTAGTTGTCCAAGCCCGTTATTTACTGCCATTAGCCCCTTGAACTAGAGACCTTTTAGTTGATAGAGGGCCCAGTGGGGTCTTAAGGGCTGAGTATACTGCCCCTGTATCCACTTCAAAGTTTATTGGGGTCCCCTCCACTTCAAAAGTTACTTTGAGCTCAAGGAGGGGATCTGAGCCCCTACTTTCCTAGTCATCCTCCAAAGTTCGAATGGCTGGTTGGTGTGGCTGTTTATTTTTAGGGAACTCTTTGACCCTGGGTCCTTTTTCTCTACAGTAGGCACATTGATCTGAGGCCAGATGTGGCTTCTGGCGTGGGCCCAGGTATCCCTTTCTGTCTCCCTGTCTCCTAACTTCTGGCCTATTTGTTGTTGTGGCCAGGACCTTAGTCAATGCCTCAGTCTGTCTTTTGCTTCTTTCCTCCTCCCTTTGCTCCCTTTCTTTCTCCCTCCTTTGTTCCTTCTCTTCCTCAGTTTCTCTCTTATAGTATACCTTCTTGGCTTCTCTGACTAAATCTCTCAAAGTCATATCTTGTAATCCATCTAAGCGTTATAACTTTCTTTTAATATCCAGGGCAGCTTGCCCAATAAAGGCCATTGTGACAGATGCCTTTTGATCCTCTGCCTGAGGATCAAAAGGAGTGTATCTCCTATATGCCTCCATAATTCTCTCCAGAAACATAGAGGGTGATTCATTAGGCCCTTAAATAATCTCTCTTACCTTGGCCAAATTAGTTGGCCATCTAGCGGCTGCTCGGAGACCCGCTATTAGAGCCTGACAATAAGTGGACAGATGTTCCCTATCATCAAAGGTGTTGGGGTCACAGTTGGGTCGGTTTAAGGGGAAGTTGTGTCGGTTGCCCATCTGGTCCGAGGATATATTTTTTTAGCTTCCAGGAGGATTCTCTTTTGTTCCTCTGTCATGAAGAGAGTCCCTAGGAGTGGTTGACAGTCATCCCAAGTAGGCTGGTGTGAAAATGCCAGCGAGTTCTTTGAGTTTTTTTTTTTTAGCTGGGCCAGTTTCCTCCAGGGGAGGAGGGGCTGTGTGTGCCTTGGGGAAGTAATCTGGAGGGTGCTGGGCCGGCTTAACCTCCTCCAATGGTGGAGAAGCTGAGTCAGCAGCAGGGGAATTACTTAGAGAGTGTTGGGGGTTGGGTAACGAAGGCAGGGGATAAGGAAAGGGAGGAGAGTTCAGCATAGTCAAATCTTGAGACTCAGGGAGAACAAAGGGTGGAGAAGGAGCAGAGGGTTTGAGAGATAGAATCGTGGGGGGAGGAGTAGGAGGGGGGACAGGGACAAGGAAAGACTTCACCCATGGAGGAGGAGATTTGCAGAGGTCCAGCCAAGTTAAGATATATGGCTGTTGATCTTGATGGCTATGTGGTCCCGGCTGAAAGACAAAGACAATAATTTTGACTTTTCAAATTAGTGGGAAGTAGAAAGTTCCTTCTGGGGGCCATCCGACTCCAAAGGTGGGCCATTCTGAGGCATGGAGAGTCTGCTAGGTCTGGCATTTTACTGAAAAAGAAAGATTTTGAGCCCTTATGTGGACTACAGTCCAGTGATCAAGGGTCAAGGTCAGAGGCGTGGAATGACTTTGTCCCATAATGAAAGTTACTTGAACAAAGACAGGGACAATACAAACGTGACATAAACATGGACACACAGTAAACAGTAAATGTGTAACACAAGTTCAGAGGCAAAGATTAAAAACAGACAGTGAATTCAACCTGAGAGAAAGAATAGTTGCCAGCAAGACCAGACGGGTTGGCAGCAGAATACAGATGAGGGCACCTTCATCCCTCCCAGATGGGGGTACTTCCATCTCCCCCCAGAGTCTCTCAAAATGTCCCTTGAGAGATGTGGCCTGTGGCTTCAGGGACACGTCTGTCCACCACTGCCAGGGGGAGTCACGCCCTCCGCTGACAACCACACTCTGCCAACCCAAACCAAAAATCCAGAAGGCTCTGAGAGTTCACGCTCTCCGCTGAGCCAAAAAACCAGAAGGCTCTGAGAGTTCACGCTCTCCAGCCAAAAACCAGAAGGCTCTGAGAATTCATGCTCTCCAGCCAAAAACCAGACTCTGAGTGATCGTAAAGGAAAAACAAGAAGGAGAAGAAGGAGGAGGAGAAGAAGAAGAAGATAAGGCGCCTTACTTACCCCCCTAAAGGAGTCTTGTTGAGGTCTCCCTGTCCGGCAATGCACAGTTCCCGGGCGATGCACCAAATGTAAGGGTCCGGCGAAACGTCGGAGTAAGAGACCACAAGAGAATGTCTTATGCAACAGCAGAAAGGTGAGTTTATTTGGAGACCAGCATGCTAGGACCTGAGCTCTCTATAGCAAAGAGAGATAGAGCCCTGAGAATAGCTTAAGCAGAGCTTATATACTTTCATTGGAGAAGGCAGGGAGAGAAGTTACATTTTGTAGTTTGGAAGTTGGGGACAGCTCATTCTGGGAACAAGATTAGCAAACAGTTCACAGTTGGGGACAGCACATTCTGGGAACAAGATTAGCAAACAGTTATTAAGGTTTCAACAGTGTTTTGTTAAGCATATAGAAAAATGGAGTGACAAGTACCTATTTTATTAACCTTTCACTAGACAGCTGACCTTGGGTATGTTTGCTTGACTCTGTCAACTTTTGAAAAAGTCACAGGAAGATAGGTGCAGTCTCCTCCTCATGGGGTTCTTGGAAACACCTAGTAGGAGAAAGTGGTTTTCAAGAAAGTGACCTCATCTCACTTTCTTCATTTGAGTGACCTCACCTCACTTCCTTGGTGATAGAACTCTCTTAAAAAAGAATAAAGGTATCTAGGCACCCAGAGGCAGATACAGTCTCAGTCTGCTCAGTTGTTTGGCCTCACCCAGTACAGAGTCCTACTTTCTTGGTATTTACTGATCTATGGTTGGCCAAATGTAATGAAAGCACTAAGGAGGGAGCTTTCCTGACAATGAAGGTACAGGACCATGACATGGTCCTGAAAACTCTGGTGAGTTTTCCCAAGGACACTAGAGCTGAGTATATAGAGGCTATTACAGGTGAATGTAGTTTAACACACCAGTAAGTTGACACTGTGGATAGACACAGGCCCTTTTAAAGGATGTGTGTCTATGTGTGTGTGTTTGTATTTGGGGATGTGTATTTTGATTTATTGTTTTGTCTCTCATTGCCTGAGAATATGGAGGGAAAAGCATTTTTCTCACTGTTAATTGCCTGTATTGTAGTGAGGTGCTTTGCTGAAGGCTACTATTTCACCATTGATATGTTCCTCTTCATGTGTCATCCTAGGAAGAAGAAAAAAGTATGCAACAGTGGAGGTGTTTGTCAAATGAAAATATTCCCATTGCTCATCCCTGTGAATTAATGAATGGACATCTGCTTGCCTTGTGGATGGAAAAGACTTATTATGTTCATTTGTTCAATATTTTTCATGAAATTTGGCCACTACAGAGAAGATGATTTATGTCAAAGATGTTTACCAGCTCCAAGCCCTCTGACATGTCTATCGATGGGCTTCATACAGAGACTCATGAGCATCACTGTGAGACTGAGAAATCACTGTGGAAGGTAAGGTTTGCAGAGCAGAACCCTGACTGGATACATAGATATCCAAGCAGGATGAGAATAGAAGAAATTTATTGTCCTAGCTTTGGTCCTGTAAAAAAACTCTGTCCAGAGCTTTTATTATTTGCTATTGCTCTGCTCTACTCAGTTTTTTTGCCTTAGGGCTCTCTTTTGTGAAGCCTTAGGAGAAGAACTTTAGAAATTTTCTTGAATGGGTTGCATCTGTTACTCAGAGCTAAAGCAATTGCCTCACCTGAGTGAGGCACTCATTGAGATGCTCCACACAGCTTCAAATTATTAATTATATTGCTTCTCCATCCAAAACTAATATTATACAAAAACCTAATTGAGTGGAGACTCTCCTTTCATTCATGTGAGATTCCAGACACTCATGAAACTACAACAATGACCCTTTAAGACCAACGTATTAGTCCTTGCCCTTAAGTTGCTAGGACTTAGATTATTGAATTTCTTCTAGCTCAATTTACATAAAAAAGAAAATACCAACCATTGGCAAACTCCAGGCCTCTATTTTTAGTTGAAGGGTACTATTAGCTCTGGGTTCATTTCAACTTCCCTGGATCTCAGAATGATATTTAGCCCATTATGAATTTAGGCAAATGAGAGGCATGGGTACTTCTGTTTGAAACAATCCTGGACTTTTGTAAGTATGGACACATTCAGCCATGTTTTTAGAATAATTTCTTAGTAGGAAAAAGATAAAAGGACTTGGCCCATGAGGGAAGGTTCCTGAATAAATTGTGGTGATTTGTGTGGTGGTTGTAATAGATAGCTGGGTAAACCTCAGAAGTAAAAATTGTTTGAATCAAATTACAACATGAGACAAACCTGTTTTCTGGAGCTTACCCAAGAAGTGTTACAGTGAATTGTGTTGGAATTTTTGGTACCCCAGCATCAAAGGTGTCTTTAGGAAATAATAGCAAGACCCAATGTGGAGTTCTTCACCACATTAATAATCTCAGTGATGATTTCACACATTATTCTCTATAAAGCCTTAGGTGCCAAAGTGAGAGCCTGAAACATACATATTCCACCCACGTTCAACCCATTGAACCTGATGCATGAGGACTTTTGGATATGATGTGGAAAGCCCTCAGGCATGAGTTCTATATATGTTAACAGCTAGACAAGATTGCTCACTACTTCTTGGGCCCTGTCTGAATCCAAAACCTACCTAGCTGCCTACTGCATTGTTGACATATGCCTATGCCTACATCCTGAAATTTATCTAATTCCCATGAGGTAGAAGCTCTGAAGCACCTTAGGAACTCCCTCTGCTCATCATGACAAAATAAGAGTGGAACTTCATTGACCACAAGTCATTAAAATACTGAAGATAACAGATCCAGTATGTTTGAGACTACTGATGATGAAGCTGGGGAAGGAGAGAGTAGGTGTTGGCCAAGAAATATGTATCTCTGGCACTGGCTTCCAAGTAATGGCACCAACACAGAAGTTATCACACACCTGCACTCCACTGCTCCAGGGCCAATTGCCAATGGGCTCAAAGTCACTGGCATCTTTGTTATACACTATTTTTTTATGAAGTCTAGTAAAAAAATCCACTATCTGGGTCATTCATGAGGGAGCCACAAAAGATCTTAATGTTCTCCAGTGCTTCCTGGTAATGGGAATTTCCAAATGGTATTGGTCTAGCCCTATTTTAAAAATAAAATAGGTGGCACTGTAGGGTTAAGATACATTCAGGTGCCATTAAGTGGTGAGGAATTTCTTTTAAATGAATGCTCTGGAGAAATCACATGGGCAAGGCTTCCCAAAGAGTTGTCAAAGGTCCCATGAGGGCAGGCCCATTGGGTTCTAAAATGTGAGGCTCTTTGTGTTTTGGTTCTCAATAATGGCAGACAAGGCTTTACTAAAAAAATCATGTGATATCCTGGCTGAGATCCCAGTGCTCTGGAGAAAGCCATACTGGGCCTAGATCTCAGTTTCCAAGGACGCCTCTTCTGCTTGATCTCCTAAAATCCCAAAATAATTCATGGCAATACTGCTTTGAGGTCAGTTCCAGAACTCAGTCTCTAATGGGAATCGCATCAGAGTTCAAGCTAAGATTGACCCAGTCATCTCCTACAACCACCATACAAATGACCACAATTCAAAAAAAAAAAAAAAAACAATCCCACATGGCCCTCATTCTATTCCATATAGACACTCATCATAATGTTGTGGCTGAAGTTTCCATATGGGGAGAAGTCCAAGATGGTGTCCAAAGTAAGCTCCCATGCCCCTCATTTGCCTAAAATCATAAGGCCTGGACATCCTTCCTGAGAACTAGGATAGATAAAATGGGCCTTCAGTTAAAACTGCTCCATTTCTCAAATTAGAGGCTGTCTGACTGCTGGGAGTAGATTTTTAATGTGTACTGGAGTCATGAAAAAACCCCACCACCTATGTACTAGCTCCTGCTGGGATTGGAACAACTTATTTAACACAAAGAATCCTTGTTCTCACTTCATGGAAGTCAGGAGAATTACCAGAGGATGGGGAGAAATTTATCTAAAGTTACTGTTCTTTTGTGTAAGTTTTGTTTTGGATGGACACATGGGATCTTTATTTAGTTACATGGGGTGTTGAGAATCTAAGCCACAGCCTCACACAGGGCCAAGAGGCTGCTTCATACACATCCCTTTACAAATCACATTACCAAAGAGCCACAGGTGAGGTCCCTTAGTTTCCATTTTAAAACTGTTTTCTTGAGGCTTCACAAAGTGTTGGCCTGAGGCAAAGACCTTCTTTACATTCAGGGGAACAGAATGGTGGGTCAGAAAAAAACCTGGGGACAGACTTTTCCACAAGATGAACACTATGGCACTGACAGCTTCTGCTCTTGCTACTTGGGTTGCTATTTAGCCAAGCAGGATTTCTCTACTGAGAGCCTTACCAGTCACAATGATTTCTGAGTTTTCTGAGATGCTTGGCATTTCCTTTTTCAATACAGTACATGGCCATGTCCCAGAGCGTGGAGGTGGCACATATCTTGGACACAAAACCACGAGTCCCTTCTGGAGAGTGGCCGAAATTCAGGAAAAATACAGGAACTTAGGAACATAGAAGGTGATGACCATCTGCAAGGCAAGTAGCAGTCCATTCATTAATTGGCCAGGATGAGTGCTGGGAAGCTTTCCACTAGACAGGACACATTCACTGATGCATTCTTTTTTTTTTTTTCTATTGTCTATTATCACAGATACAGTGCAATACATCTACATAGAAACACTCACCTTGAGCAAAAGAACTAACTGTATATAGTCCACTCCACAACGAACAAACCATTTTCCTCCATATTTTCAGAACATGAAACAAAACTACATATTCAAATACACAAACACAAAGACACACACATCCCCCTAGGAGTTGGTCTGCATCTATCAAAAGTGTAATCTGACTGGTGAGCAAAACTATGTTCACTAGGAGTGGCCTGTCCTGTGTCAGCTCTGGTCTCCTTGGCCAACTCTGTGAAGTTGTCAGGAGCCAGTGATTAGCCAGTACTTTCTTTCTCAGGAAAGGCCCTTTGCAGAGCTTTCTGGGCAGTTGGCCATCCACACATCAGTAGCTTCCAAAAAAGAATGATTCTGTCCTTGGTAAATCCAAATAAGTGAGCCCACTGGGACTGGGACTGGCTCTGGGTGCCTCCCCTCCTGGATCCCAAGTTAAGAGGGTTCCATCAAAAAGTAAGTGAGGTGAGGTCACTTCTTTCAAGGAAGTGAATGAGGTCACTGCCTTGGCAACCACTTTGTTCAAACCGTTGTTTCCAAGGGTTCCATGAGATGGAGGCTGACAAATCTTCCTGTGACATTTTCACAAATCATAAATGTAACATACCATAAGTGCAAAGGATCAGCTATTGACACAGGCCTGGATTGGTCAATCTTTCCTGCATTGAGAAGAGAGAGGCTGATTCAGACATATCCCTTCATTCTGACTGGGTGTTTGCCATGGAAGATGACTTTAGGCTTCTCAGGTCATACCCACCTGCCTATATCTTCTCCAGGGATCATTTCTGCATCTTCCTTTGAGGTTCTCAGCAGTTGTAGGATCCCTACATACCTGCATTGAAAGACCAACTCTGTACCTACTATTACCTGAAATTAGATTGAGGGAACAGAGTATGGTTAGGGTTAATATCATGTTTTATTTGGGTTAGGAGTCATTCTGCTGGATGAATACTGGTATTGGAACCTGAGATATTTATAAGAATGTATAGGTGAAATGTAAGTATGAAAACAGAAAACCAGGTACGATCTGAAGCACAGAATGGCATTGGGCCCTTAATTTGGATACATAGTTTGAAATTACATTCTGCACGGATGTGTCATATAAATCAATATAAAATGGATAGGATCTTGTACCTCAGATTATTGAATGTAGAAGAGAATATCCAGTGAAATAGGTATAGTGGGTAGGATTGCAGTGTAGGTTTAGGAAGAAGATTGAGCTTAGGTTGGGCGGAAAGCCCTTTTGTGATAGGGTTTCTGTTAGAGAGTGAATGTGAATGTCAGCACACATGAAGAGGCAGTCACAAGAATGGACTCGGAAAAATATAAAGGAAAAAAGATATCAATATAGAAGTTAGGAGATCAGGCAAAGTATAAAGTGAGTGATAGGATTAGGAATATTTTCAACAGGGAGGGTGGTTGAACATATAATCTTAGGAAGAAACAAATATATAGTCCCCAATAGTATTGAAATTTGATAGCATTAGAAAATGTTGACATGGATTTTTTTTTAGTAATCAATGCTCTCACTAAATTTAGGCTTTGGCAGAATCATAAGATAAGTATGAGCTTTTCATTTTGGGTCCAGAATATTATTGTGATGAAATGTATGTGTATATCTGGTGACATGCGTGTTTCTTCCACCATTTGTGTTAGCATGTTTTGAAACCCTACTCATTAGTTTTTGGGATACCAATAGGAGCACCTTATGCCTATGAATATAGAGATGATGCATAAATAGACCATACTGTGAATAAATAACTGGTTCCAACTTTAAATAATGGATTGAATTGACATCTTAAAATATACATGAAATCTGGTATTCATATACATACATTCATTCCAACTAGTGGTAATATTAGGGTTACTAATTATCATGAAAAGTGTGTGAGTTTTGCTTTTAAAACTATTAGGGAAATCAAAAATAATGTGTTTGTAAAGAAGTCTCATGAAAAAGGCAGTCAAGAAACATGGATGAATATATGTGTTCTGATGTAGGAAGTGACTGAATGTGAATCATATGCCTATAAATTTGTAAACTTGTGGATGAAAGGATATATCCTATAATGTATACATGCTGAATAATTAATAATTACAGAATGTTAAATGAAAGTTAATGTCAAAATATACATCATGTCCCATAAGAATCTACTTTCATTAATGATAACCTAGGGTCAGTTTTGTAGAAATATTTGGAATATTATGTACTATTCACTGATCTAGGAAACAAATATGTATGCCATTAAAATTAATATTTCTGAAAATAATATTGGAAAAGTTGATTATAAATCCACAAAAATAAACATGAAAGAATCAAAGTAGTGTATATTCATATTACACACCAAAAAAGTAGCAATAGATATGCCAATCAAAATTCATAATGGAATAGATACAATTCACAGATTTAAAAAAAATATATTTATTTTTCAGAACACGGTTTGATAAATAAACTTGTACAATTATGGACCTCACCATAGGTTGAATTTTCATTTCCCTCAGGGTTTTAGGGGAATGATATGTTTATGGAGTTTGTATTTGCCAAAGTCAGAGAACTCACAAGAATACACCTATGACAGAAGGGAGAACTACATATATGCATATAAAAATACATGTTCTTACTTACGCTTAAGATAAAGGGAGTCAGGAAGTTACACATTTGTTGACTTTCAAAATTCATGGAGAAGTATTAGAATGAAAATCTGACTAGTTTTATAACACATACCCTTGATAAAGCCAAAGGCAAGTCCAAAGATGCACCATGCCTCCTATGAACTTCCTGTACATCTTTTCAGTTAGGTTTATTTTTATCCATCATGTTAGGATTAGTAGTCAGAGTCTAGTAGGGTATGGGTTAGAGTCAGAGATCCAGTATTTCAAATGGAAAATAGGAAAATGAATCCAATGTGTATGCAAACAAGTGCTACCCAAAAATTTTCCCAATGTTATCCAGAACAATGACTTGACATTACCTTCACCCCAAATAAGACACAAATAGAAAAGAAGAGGAATAAAATCTGTGAATACATATCGGGAATGGAAAATGCTCAGGAACTCACAACCTTGGAGGTGGCAAAGGAGATTACAAAAGTAGAGGTCAGGGTAAACATTCCACAAACTTGAAGCTGAGCTGGCCCAATGACTTCTTGACAACCTGCCTCTGAGTTTGTGCACTTGAAATATATGTTGATGTAAGGAGCCTTAGCTTCTTTGTAGTGAGGCCATCAAAGCTGGGTCTGCATCTATGTGAACTGGTTTTTATTTTTCAAGAAACATGAGGCAGCAGAGTTGAACCCTCTCTTTGTAGGTAAATTGTGGCCACTGGTGGATGAATGTCTCCCCGTGTGGATTGTTAAGGCATTGGGTCTTCCTCCAATTTTTGTGGTGTTTCTTGCAGCTGCACTGAGAATTTGGTATTTGCTTCACGAAATACAAGAAGGTCAACTGGGACACAGTGCTGCAGGGAGTTCTGTCACATGAGGTGGTTCAGGGTATGCAGGAGAAAATATTATCCAGGCTGCTATCCCATACATTTATACCCCTTGATTGGAGCAACCTGATTCTGGGCATTGTCCCCAAACCTCTCCTCATAACAAGAAACCTTTATACATAAGGGTCTGCTGGCTGCACCATGGAAGTCACATCTCATTTGGAGGCCAAAGACAAATCAACATGGCCCAAACACAGAGGTTTTATCACACACCTGCACTCCAAAGCTCAAGGCCCACTTCCCATCAGGCTCCAACTCACTGGCATCTCTGTTCTACACCATTTTCATGAATTAGAGTCAATCAAGGCACTTTCTGGTTCAGTCATGATGAACAACAGGAGACACAAAGGTTCTCCAGTGCTTCTTGGTAATGTTAATTACAAAAATTTCATGATATTGGTCTAGGCATATTTCATGGATGAAGTAGGTGGCACTGTGGGTTTTGATTCATTCAGGAAACCTGAAGTGGTGAGTAATCTTCTTTCAATGAAAGCTCTAGATAACTCTGCTGGCAAGGTTTCCCAAAAAGTGGCCAAAGGGTCACAAGAAGCCTGGCCCATTGGGGACTAAAATGTGAGGTCCATGTGTGTTTTGAGTCTCAAAGATGGGTGCCAAGGCTTTAATAAGAAAATCATGAGATATCCTGGAAGAGATTTTTAGTGCTGTGGAGAAAGCCACCCTGGGCCTAGATCTCAGTTTCCAGGGCCATCTCTCACTTTTGGCCTCCTAAAATTCCCACACAATTCATTGCAATATTTCTCTGAGGTCAGTTCCAGAACTCAGTCTCTAATGGGAATCACACCAGAGTTCAAGCTGAGGTTGACCCAGTCATTTCTTCAAACCACCACACGAATGACCACAATTAAAACAAAAACACTCCCATATGGTCCTCATCTTCTTTCATATAGGCACTCATCATAACATTCTGGCTGGAGGTTTCCCTAAGAGGAGCAGCCCAATATGATATCCAAAATAAGCTCCCATTCCCCTATATTGCCTAATGAAATCGTGGCCTGGACACCCTTCCTGAGAATCAGGATATATAAAATGAGCCTACAGTTCATACTGCTCCACTTCTCAAATTTGAGGCCTATTGACTGTCAGACATAGATTCTTTATGTGTACTGAACTCATGGAAAAACTCAAGCACCTATGGGGTAGCTACTGCAGGGCTTTGCACAACCCATTTGACCAAAAGGATCCCTGTTCTAGTTTCATGGATGTCAGGAGGCTTACCAGAGGAAGGCAAGAGATTTCATCCAAAATGACTGTAAATTTTTGTTATTTTTGTTTTGGGTGGACACATGGGATTTTTATTTAGATTCATGTGCTACTGAGAATCTAAGCCAAAGCCTCACACAGGGCCAAAAATCTAATTCAGACACAACCCTTTACAAAGCAATTAATCAAAGAGTCACAGGTGAGACTCCTTCATTTCCATTTAGAAACTGTGTTCCTGAGGCTTCCCAAAGGTGTGGCCTGAGGCAAAGTACTTCCTGACATTCAGGGGAACAGAGCAATAGGTAAGAAAAAGGCCCAGGGACAAACCTTTCCACAAGATTAACACTATGGCACTGACAGCTCTTGATCATGCTCCTTGGGTTGCTATGTAGTCAAGCAAAGTTTCTACACTTAGAGCCTTACTGGTCACATTGATTTCTAAGTTTTCTGAGATGTTCGACATTCCCTTCAGCAATCCAGTTCATGGCCATGACCTAGACTTGCAGATGGTATATATCTTGGACACAAATCCACGAGCCCCTTCTGTAGAGAGGCCAGAATTCAAAAAGAATACAGGAACTTAGGAACATAGTAGGTGTGGCCCATCTGCAAGGCAAGCAGCAGTCCATTCATAAAATAGCCAGGGTGAGCACTGGGAAGCTTTCCACTAGACAGGACACATCCACTGATGCATTCTTTTTTCTCTGTTTACCACCACATAGAAACACTTGCTTTGAGCAAAAGGACTCACTAGTAAACAGTCCACTCCAAAGGGAACAGACCCGCTTTCCTCCATATTCTCAGAACATGAAACAAAACCACAAATTCAAACACAGACCCACAAAGGCACTACCCCCCTGAGTTGGTCTGCCTCTATCCAAAGTATTCTCAGACTGTTGGGTCAAACTGTGTTCCCCAGCAGTGGCCTGTCCTGTCTCAGCTCTTGTCTCCTTTGCCAACTCAGTGAATTTCAGGAGCCAGCGATGAGCCAGTACCTTCTTTCTCAGGAAAGGCCCCTCTTCAGAGCTTTCCTGGCATTTGGCCATCCCCATATGAGTAGGTACCAAGAAAGAATGACTCTGTCTTTGGTAGATCCAAACAAGTGAGACCACCGGGTCGGGTCTGGGACTGGCTCTCAGTGTCTGGCTACCTGGATCCCAAGTTCAGAGAGCTCCATCACCAAGGAAGTGAGATGAGGTCAGTTCCTTAAAGGAAGTGAATGATATCACTGCCTTGGAAACCACTTTTCCCTAACAGTTGCTTCCAAGGGTCCCATGAGATGGAAGCTGCTCCATCTTCCTGTGACATTTTCACAATTTAGAAAGATATACATACCATAGGTGCCCAGGACCAGCTATCCATACAGGCCTGGATTGGTCCATCTTCCATGCATTCAGAAGAGAGAGGCATTACTCAGACACATTTATTCTTCCTGTCCTGTTTGTTTGCCATGGGAGATGACTTTAGGCCCTTCAGGCCCTACCTAGCTGTCGATATCTTCTCCAGGGATCATTTCTGCACCTACCTTTGAGGTTCTCTGAAGGTGTTGGATCCCTACATATCTGTATTGAAAGATCAACTTCTCTTATGTAAAATTAGATTGAGGGAACAGATTATGGTTAAGGTTAATATCATGTTTTATTTGGGTTAGGAGTCATTCTGCTGGATGAATACTAGTATTGGGAAACTGGGATATTTATCAGTATGTATAGATGAAATGTAAGTTTGAAAACAGAAAACCAGGTAAGATCTGAAGCACAGAAGGGCCTTGGGCCCTGGATTTGCATACATAGTTTTGAATTATGCTTTGCACAGAAGTATGATATAAATCAATATAAAATGGTATAGAATCTTGTATGTTGAATTATTAAATATAGAAGAGAACATCCAGTGAAATAGGTATAGTAGGTAGGATTGCAGTGTACATTTAGGAAAAAGATTGAGCTTAGGTATTGAACAAAAAGCTCTTTCCAATAGGGTTTCTGTTAGACAGTAAATGTGAATGTCTGCACACATGAAGAGTCGGTCACAAAAATGGACTTGTGAAAATAAGTAATAAAATAGATATCAAATAGAAGTTAGGAGATCGGGCAAAATATAATGTGATTAATATGGTTAGAAATATTTTCAACAGGGGGGTGGTTGAACATATAATCTTAGGAAGAAACAAATATATAGCCCCCAATAAGATTGTAATTGGAAAGCATTTGCCAAAGTTGAATTGGATATTTTCTAGTAATCCATGCTCTCACTAAATTTAGGCTTTGATAGAATCATAATATAAGTGTGAGCTTTGCATTTTGTGTCCAGAATATTACTGTGATGAATATGTAGATCAGGTGACATGAGTATTTTTTTCCACCATTTGTGGGAGCATTTTTGAAACACTATAATCTCATGTTTGGGGATACCAATAGGTGTACCCTGTGTCTATGAATAGAGATGATGCATGAATAGACCATAGTGTGAATAAATAATATAACTGGTTCCAATTTTAAATAATGGATTGAATTGATTTTTTAAAATATACATGAAATCTGGTATTCATATACATACATTCATTCCAACTAGTTGTACATCTAGTGGTAATATTAGGCTACAGTTTATAATGAGGTGTGTGTGTTTTGCTTCAAAAATGATTATGGAAATCAAAAATAATGTGTTATGAAAGAGGCTTCATGAAAAAGCAAGTAAAAAACTTGGAGAAGCACATGTGTTCTGTCGCATGCAGTGACTGAAAGTGAATCATATGCATTTAAATTTGTGAACTTACAGATGAAAGGATATATCCTATGATGTATATGTAGTAAAGAAATACTAATGTACCAAAGTTGGGAGAAAATTAATGTCAAAATACACATCATGTCCCATATGACTCTGCATGCATTAATGTGAACTGCAGTCAGTTATTGAAGAAATATTAGTATTAGTACTCAATGTTCACTGAAGTTAGTTTTGAGTATTAGGAAATGAATAAATATGTTGGGAAAAATAAATATTTCAGATTATGATCTTGTGAAAAGTTGATTATAAATTCACATAAATGTACAGGAAACAAGAAAATGTATAATATGACTCACATATTTCATATTATCAAATCCAAAGAGAGTATATATATATATATATATATATATATATATATATATATATATATATATATTAAAAATTAACAATGGATATTACAATCAAAATTAATAATGGAACATATATCATTCACAGATCACAAAAAAAATTCATTTTACTATACATGATTCTATTTATAAACTTGTTCAACTATGGAGCTCACCATAGGTTGAATTTTCAGTTTCCCCAAGGTTTGGTGGGAGTGATCGGTTCACAGAATATTTATTTGCCAAAGTCAGAATACTCACAAGAATGCACTTGTGATAGCAGGTAGAAATATATATATATATATAATTCTGATCCAGGCTACAGAGAAAGAGAGTCAGAAGTTACATATTGGTTAACTTTGAAAATTAATGGAGAAGTATTAGAATGTAAATAAAAGTAGTTTTATAACCCATACCCTTGATAAAGCAAAAGGCAAGTCCAAGTATAACACCATGCCTCCTATGAATGATCTGTTCTTTTTTTCCTTTAGGTTAATTTTTACCTATAACATTAGGATTAATAGTCAGAGTTTAGTAGGTTATTCATTCAGGTCAGAGTTTCAATATTTAAAACCGAAAATATGAAAATGTTTCCAATGTGTATGCAAACATGTGCTACACCAAAATCTTCCAACTGTCATTCAGAAGAATGCCTTGACATTACCATGGCCACACGTCAGATACAATTATAGGAGAAGTGGAAGGAAATCTGTGAATACATATCTGAAATAGAAAACGCTAAAAATCTCATAATCTTAAAGGTGGCAGAGGAGATTACAAAAATAGGGAACAGGGTAAACATTCCACAAATATAGAGGTGTGCTGGACTAATGACTTCTTGACAGCCTGCCTCTGAGCACTGGGCACTTCAAATATATGTTGGTTTCAGGAGTGTTAAGTTTCTTGGTAGTAAGACCATTGAAGCTGGGTCTGTGTCGATTTGAACTGGGGGACATGTTTTCCTATTTTCCAATAAACATGAGGCAGCAAAGCCGAATCCTATTTTTGAATGTAAACTGTGGCCACTTGGAGATGAATATCTCTCCATGTAGACTGTGAAGCCATTGGGTAATCCTCCAGTTTTCATGGTGTTTCTTGCAGCTTCACTGGAAATTTGGTATTTGCTATAAGAATTGCAAAATGTTCAAATGGGACATAGTGGTGGAGGAAGTTCTGTCACATTTGGTGAGTCAGGATCTGTGGGAGAAAACACCAAATGAACTGCAAACCCATACATTATTCCTACTAGAGCATAGCAACCTGGTTCTGACCATCAACCTGAAACATCTCCCAACAACAACATGCCTTTATATGTAAGGGTCTGCTGGCAGCACCATGTCAGTCACATGTCATTTAGAAGCCAATGGCAGATCCACACAACCCCACCACAGACGTTTTATCATACACCTTCACTCCACTGCTCTAGGCCCAGTTCCCAGCTGGCTCCAACTCACTGGTATCTCTGTTCTACACTATTTTCATGAATTCCAGTCAATCAAGGCACTGTCTGATTCAGTCATGATGAGCAGCAGGATATCCAAAGGTTCTCCATCATTGCTTCCTGGTCATGGGAAGCTCAAAAATTTTATGGTATTGGTCTGGCCATATGTCAAGGATAAAGTAGGTGGCACTGTGGGTTTTAATTCATTCAGGAAACATTCATAGTAAGGAATTCCCTTTAAATGAGCTAAGGCAGGCAACGCTTCCCAAAGAGTGCCCAAACGGTCACATGTAACCAGGCCAATTGGGGTCTAAATGTGAGGTCTACGTGTGTTTTGACTCTTAGCTATTGCAGACAAGGGTTTACCAAGAATATCATGTGATATCCTGGCAGAGATTCCCAGTGCTGTGGAGAAAGCCACCCTGGGCCTAGATGTCAAGTTTTCCAAAGGTGCCTCTCATGCTTGGCCTCCTAAAATCCCAACATAATTCACAGCAATACTTCTCAGATGTCAGTTCCAGAACTCAGTCTCTAATGGGAATCGCATCAGAGTTCACGCCAAGATTGACCCAGTCATCTCTTCCAACCACTAAACAAATGACCACAATTAAAAAAAAAAAAAAAAACACTCGCACTTGGCCCTCATCTTCTTTCATATAGGCACTCATCATAACATTCTTGCTGAATTTTCCATACGGGAAGCAGTCCAAGATGGTGTCCCAAGTAAGCTCCCATGCCCCTCATTTGCCTAAAATCATGGGGCATAGACACCCTTCCAGAGAATCAAGATAGATAAAATAAGCCTGCAGTTAATACTGCTCCATTTCTGAAATTAGAGGCTGTCTGACTGCTGGGAGTAGATTCTTTATGTGTACTGGAGTCATGAAAAAACCCCACCACCTATGTACTAGCTGCTGCTGAGATTGGAACTACTTATTTAACACAAAGGATTCCTGTTCTCACTTTATGAAGGTCAGGAGAATTACCATAGGAATGTTAGAGATTTCATACAAAGTTACTGTTCTTTTGTGTCAGTATTGTTTTGGATGGACACATGGGATCTTTATTCAGTTACATGGGGTGCTGAGAATCTAAGCCAGAGCCTCACACAGGGCCAAGAGACTGCTTCATACACATCCCTTATAAATCACTTTACCAAAGAGCCACAGGTGAGGCCCCTTTCTTTTCAATTTAAAACTGTTTTCTTGAGGCTTCACAAAGGTTTGGCCTGAGGCAAAGACCTTCCTGACATTCAGGGGTACAGAATGATAGGTCAGAAAAAAGCCTGGGGACAGACTTTTCCACAAGATGAACACTATGGCACTGACAGCTCCTGCTCTTGCTTCTTGGGTTGCTATTTAGGTCTCACTGCAAAGGAAGCTAAAGCACAAAGCTATATTTCTAGTGCACAAATGTCAGAGGCAGAGAGTCAAAAAGTCATTAGGCCAGCAAAGTTCCATGTTTTTGGTTTGTTTACCCTGCCCCCTACTTTTGGGATCTCCTCTGCCACACCCAAGTTTGTGAGCTCCTCAGAATTTCTAATTCCAGATATGTATTCACAGATTTTTTTTCCTCTTCTCTTCTCATTGTGTCTTATTTGGGGTGATAGTAATGTCAAGGCATTGTGGTGGATGACAGTGGAAGATTGTTATGTGGCACGTGTTCACATATATATTAGACCCATTTTCCATTTTGCCATTTGAAATATCGAATCTCTGACACTAACCCATAACCTACTAGACTCTGACTCCTTATCGTAACATCGATAAAAATACTCCTAAAGGAATAGAAGTAGAGGCATTTGATAGGAGGCACAGTGTATACTTGGACTTGCCTTTTGCTTCATCAGAGATACATATTATAAAACCTCTCACACATTTTTCTTCTTTTATTTCTCCATGAAGTTTCAAAATTAACAAATATGTAACTTCCTGACTCCCTGTCTCTGTCGCCTGGGTCACAATGTATATTTTTATATAGACATATATAATTCTAATGCCATCACAGGTATATTCTTGAGAGTACTCTGACTTTGGAAAATACAAATTTCATGAAGAGATCACTGCCCCCCAATACACTGAGGTAACTGAAAATTCAAGCTGTGGTGAGCTTATACTTCAACAAGTTTATACATGAAACAATGTAGAGGAAAATGAATATTTTGGGTACATATGTGTAGGACATATATCCCCTTAGGAATTTTGATTGGCATATGTACTCTTACATTTTAATATGTTAAATATATAGTATGGATTTGCAAACATGAAATATATGTGTCATGTACTCATACTACCCTGATTCTTTCATGTCCATCTGTGTGGATTTATAATCAACTTTTCACAAGATATTTCTCAGACATATTTATTTTCTCCACATACATATTCATTTGTGAATACTCAAAATGAACTTCAGTGAAGATTGTGTACTAACCCTAATATTTCTACAGTAAGTGACCCAGTTGAACATCAATGAAAGTATATTCATATGGGACATGATGTGTATTTTGAAGTAAATTTTCATTCAAAATTGTTAAATTCCTATTTCTTCAGAAAAGATACATCATAGGATGTATCATTTCATCCAATATTCACAAATTGATATGCATATGATTTACTTTCATTCACTCCAGGTATCAGAACCCATGGATTTCTCCATGTAGCTTTACTTGCTTTGTCATGAGATTTCTTTTATAACACATTACTTTTGAATTCCATCATCATTTTCGAAGCAAAACTCAAACACAGTTTGGTATAATTAGTAACCCTAATATTACCACTGGATGTATGACTACTTGGAATGAATGTTCGTATGTGAATACAAGATTTCATGCATTTTTTGAAATATCAATTCAATCCATTATTTAAAATAGTAAGCTGTTATATTTTTTATTCACCGTATGGTCTATTCATGCATCATCTCTATATACATAGACCCAGGGTACACCTATTTGTATCCCCAAACCCTAAATGATAGAGTTTCAGAACATGCTCCCAGAAATGGTGGAAAAAATACGCATGTCACCTGCTCCATGTATTGCTTTCATCACATCATCTTCTGGACACAAGATGCAAAATTCACAGTTATCTTATTCTTCTACCAAAGCCTAATTTTAATGAGAGCATGGATTACTAAAATCATCTATATCTGTGTTGCCTATTGTTTTCAAATTTCAATCCTATGGTGAGTAAACACTTGTTTCTTTTTAGGATAGGGTAATTCAACCACTCCCCTGTTCAAAATATCCCTGATATTGTCACTCATTTTGTACATTCCAGATCTCCTAACATCACCATTGATATCTATTTCCCCAAGTGCCTTGTTGTGACTGACTCTTCATGTGAGCTGACATTCCCATTTACACTCTAATAGAAATTCATTCCATTGCAAAAAGGGCCTTTTGTCCAAATCCTAAACTCACTCTTCTTCTTTACCCTACACTGGAATCCTGCCTACTATCTCAATTTCACTGGAAGTTCTCTTTTACATTCAGTAGTCTAGGTTTTCTGGCAGTTTAGTTCTTTGAGGTCCTTCCCCCTGCTGTTTAGGTGCAGGTTCTTCCTAATACCCTGTCTTTCTCTTGCAGAGTTGGGAGCCTGCTATCGCTGAGCCTTCCAGTTTTGGTAATAGTCCTCCCTTCACTCATTGCCTGGGGCTTTGCCAACAGTGCCCTAAGCTGGCAATGGCATGGCACGTGGAGAAGAGTGTGAAGCCACATCTGGCTATGATGTGTGTCCTCGTGAGCCTGCAGCCACAGGAGCTGCAGAAGCTGCGTTGTGAACTGGAGGAACAATTAGTAGACAGTGAGGGCATGCTCATCTAAAAGATTGGCAGCTATGGGCGGAGGCTACAAAAGGCCAAGGCCAAGCCCATCCTCGATTGCATCAGCCCAGCCTTCTATACACGTAAGTATGGTTACAAACTACAGGTGTCTACATTCCTCAATGACAACGGCAGTAGTGATGACACAAATCTTTCTCCGTACATTTGTGTGCTACCGGGTGCCTTTGACAATCTCCTTGAGTGGCTCTTTGCCCGTCATCTCACTTTATCCCTGCTAGACCAATGCGACCCAGGGCTTGCTAAGCCACAGCATGCCATTGAGACTTTCCATTCTGACCCAAACTGGAATAATTTCCAAAAGCCAGGCACATGGTGAGGCTCCTTGGATGAGAGTTCGCTCAGCTCTGGATACCACATCACCAGGATATCCGAAAGCAAAAATATGTGCAATATGATGCATTCTTCATCTGTGCCTCTGTTGAACTGCCTCAGCTGAGTGCAGAGGTGGCAGGCTCAAGGGGAGAAGAGGGGGTGGATGGGACATGATTTATCAGGCACTGGTTGAACCTGAAGAGGGTGCTGGACCACCTTTTAGCTGCTTATGCTGCCTGGGTTGTTATCCTGTTCTCCCCCTACCGCCACCACCCTTAGGTGCCTCAACTGGTGCTTCAGCCCTGGCCCCTGCGGGGAGCAGGTCTCTGGGTTATCAAGGGCTAGAAACAAATATTCCCAGGGCCTGTCTCCCCTCCTGGGCAAGGCAGGTATGCCTTGGTGCCAGCCACATTGTACCTGGACTGAGGTACCTGCTCAGGTGCTATGTCCCAAGAGCCATAGGGGGAGGGGTTGGGAAAGGGAAAAGTAGTTTAAAAAAAAATTTGTCTTGAGATTGATTTTTCTTTCCCCATCAATGTCCCTTCTGGTAATTTATTTCCTTAGCTCGAGGAAGGCACAACAGGGGAGGCCTGATTTTTAATAAATTCTAAATTGTATTTATTAATTTGGTTCCAGCCTGTCTCCTCCAAGTTAATTAAGGCCTGGGAGGTTGGGGCTAACTATGCAAAGACCCACTGAGAGAAGAAGTGCTGCCACTATGACCCCAAGATCAGCTGCCCTGATATGTCGCCCTCTGGTGGGCACCAGGGGGAACCACAGCAGGCTTTAGAAAATACCTGTCGCTGCCTCCTGGTGGTTAAATGGGAAAGGTGCAGGATAAGGCTGGAATACCCAGTTCTTTACTCACTAAAAATTGAATGCTATGTCAAAAGCAAGCCCCAGCCCCAGGCCTCTGATACTGGGGATTGAACCCAGTAAAACTCCATTAATAAGCTACATCCTCAACCCTTTATATGTTCAGAGGGGTCTCAGTTGCTGAGGCTGGCCTTGAACTGTGATCCTCTGCCTCCTTAGTTGTATCATCAAGCCTGGCTCCTGCTGACAACTGCCATTCATTTAGTACTTTCTGGTTACAGACATTGCCAAGAACTTTATGCAAAATATTTCTTTCCATATAGCAGTCAAGTTAAATTAACTTTTACATCATAGTGAAAGGACCTGTCTTAAGTGGGCCTTATAAAGTTAATGAGATAATACATGTTCCTGACACTTATTCTAAGTGCTTAACAAATGTTAACTTACCTGAAGCAAGCCTACACCTGGGGACTGAATAGAGGGGCCTTTAATAAGTACAAGGCGAGCTAGTGTTGTGACTCAGTTTTAATTCAAATAAATTTTGTAGCATGTTAGAAATAAATACCCGTGTCCTGGATATGATGTAGTAATAGATTTGAAAATGCCTTTCTCCAGCACCTATCTAGAAATCTTCTCTGCTTCCTCTATACCTGGATTTGGAGCTGAGGCTTCCAGGATGGGGTTATATAGGACCAATAGCTTTAGCTCATCTCAGTAGACTGGTAATCTTGGTGTTACTGCTGAAGTTTGAGAGTACCTGTCTTACTGTAGTCAGAGAGGGAGTCCCCAATGTAAAAAGAGAAAACATTTTTTTTTTTATTCTCTCTTATACACAAGCACCATCTGGATAAAAATTTGATTGCACTTCTCATTTTTCAAGTTAAGTGACCCCAAGTTTTTTATGTGTGTACAAATTATACCAAACCAATTGATGACATCATATGTGTCTACTGAAAACAGCTCAGAGTGAGACACCCATTATCAATTTATATACCTCACAGTGAGATTTCAATTCTAAATAATTTGGTTGTGAGAAAAAAAAAACATGGAGACTGAATTGGGACAGCTGGTTGAAGATATTAAATCCAAATTTGGTGTTCTGCTATAACAGTGAAGAGTCTTCTTTCTATTATGATTTAGAAGATCTTCCGTATTTGAAATATGGTGATTCAGATACTCATTCTGCATATTTCTTTTTATCATTAAAAAATTATTTGAACACTTTTACATCAGTAGTCAGAACAAAATATTGTGACAAAATGTAACTTAAGGCTGTCCTTTGTGTACAACCCGTAGAACATTGAGCCATCTCATGTTAGCCCAAACATACAAAACATTAAAAAAAAAAACTCCTAAGTATTGGCTGTATTAAGGGTAATTGATTTTTATTTGGAATTTTGATTTATTTTTTTGATACCTGGACATTCTACAAGTGAGGTACATTCATAGCCCTTTTAATTTATTTTCTTTTTGAGGCAGGGTCTCATTAAGTTGCTCCACTAAGCTTGAATTTGTGACTTTTCTGCATTAACCTCCAAGTAGTTATAATTACTAGCATGTTCTAATATGTTCAGCATGATATGAATAATCTAAACTTCTTATACTTTTTAAAAATTTTCTCTTCCCTCTAAAACCAAGCCATTGACAACCTAATATTTGAAATGTATCCATATATTATATTTGATGATTTCCCAGTATTACAATATATATTTAGGGGAAAAAGCCACATTTTACACATATCTAAATTTGTCTAATCTGACAGTCTTGAAGTAGATCCACCAAAAATAAAAAATTATAACCATGGATAAAATTAAGAACTGACTAAACCATCAGTGATGTTTTTTCTGCATCACCCTCTCTCTCTGACAATCTCTCCTGAGACTCCCAGCTGCTTGGCTGCCATCTCTTGTTCCTGGCATTTCGTGAGAAACCTCAGCCAGGAGAGGTGGCATCCACTGGAGACCCTCACAAGTCTCTTCCTGAATTTTCTGTCCTTCTTTCTGGATCCTGTTGGCTTTTCTTATAATGTGCACAAGTGGCAAAAACTCCAAACTTCCCAGTGGGTGGGTACAGTGGTCCCTGTGTGCCATGGGTAGGGACCGCTAAGGAAGCCTGTGACCAGGACTCAGAGATCCTCAAGGCTGCCAAGCACCTTCTCTAAGTCGGTGTTTCCAACGTCCCCTGACACTTAAGAACTGCTTGGGATCAAGTGCTGTGCACAAAGCCCAAAGAAATAAGGAGGCACACAGCTCAGGATGTACTGTCAGTCTTAGATGGCATGGGCCACAGGCCAAAACATGGCCACACTTTCCCAGGACCCATTTAACAGTAGGAAAAGGACTTACTAACCAACACCAAGATGCCTCTGGCCTCCTGCTTCAGGCCATTAAGCCTGAAGCCTCTCATAGATCCATGGCACCCTCATCCCACTGGGTGGAAGGCATGCTTTCTGCTCCTGTTTTCCATTTGATAACCGTGCTGAGGTGTCACTGGACAGGCTCTTGTGTGGGTGGCCAAGAAGGGAAATTGTCCATTTCAGCCAGTGGAAGTAAAGATAGCTCATATTTGGAGAGCAGATGCCATCATCTCTACTGGTAGCCAACAGGCAGGAGAGTGAGGTCAGTGCGTCCAAGAGCTCATGGCCCCATGACCCCTGGGAAAAGCAATCATGGTCCAAATGCAAAGGCACCACGACCAACCCAGGTCACACGTGAGAACACCGTGTCAGGTGTGAACAGGACAGCAGCAGCTGAGGGCCCACAGGGCTCTAATGGGTCTGTGTAGCTTCCAGGACCAAAACCCACGGGGGCCATGGCCACACCACCGGGCTTTGCACAGACTGCCTCAGGCCTTGCCTGCACCATGCTGACCCCTCCACCACAGCACCAGGTCTCATTATCTGGGCTACCAGAGGAGCAGCCTGGGGAGCCAAGCAATATGATCAGAAGGTGTACCCACTGCAGGGCAGGCCAGAGCCCAGACACTGCCCCTGGGAGGCAAAGCATGGCTGGCCACCCAGGGGCCAGGCCCAGTCCCTGGCTCTGCCAGCAGCTAAGACTGTTATGGAAAGTGCTGAGAGGAAAATTCAGAACTGATGGGCTAGGGATGTGGCTCAAGCGGTAGCGCGCTCGCCTGGCATGCGTGCGGCCCAGGTTCGATCCTGAGCACCACATACAAACAAAGATGTTGTGTCTACCGAAAACTAAAAAATAAATATTTAAAAAAAAAAAGAAAATTCAGAACTTAGATGAGGGCCTAGAAATGGGAACTGCAGGGGAGTCAAGAGCTCTGAGAGTTTGTGGGAGAAATCAGATTACTCCTGCGAATTGTCAGCAGGGTCCCCTCCCTCTTTCCTTCCTCTTCCCTTCCTTCTGAGGGCAGCCTGCCAGGGGAAGGGAAACAATGTCCCTGGAGGGCGGCCTCTTGGCAGATGTAGGGCCAAAAGCAGCGCCACAGGCCCACATCCCCAGTCGCCCCCCACTCACAACCACAAGAAATCTGTACAAGAACTCCAGCATTTCTCCAAACCACGAGGCTGTGTTCCCTGTTGGCTTCCCTGACCTCCTCTTCTCATCTGATTCCTGTTGGCCTTGAAGATGGATCCCATGTTTTTAAAATATTTTTTTAGTTGTAGATGTATGTGGTGCTGAGAATCGAACCCAGGGCCTCATGTGTGCAAGGCAAGTACTCTGCCACTGAGCCACCACCCCAGCCCACATCCCAAACAAATATACTTCCTGTCCCTGCCTGGCAAGGTAAATGTTCAGACTCCCAAAGCTATTCATCATCCTTCCTTGACACCAGTGTGGGCCTTCTCTTGCTCTGAGCCATCTCAAAGGCAAGCCATTCCATAGCCTTCCTGACATCACCTTCCAGTGTGGCCTGCCCCACCATCATGACGCTCTTCATAACCCCCAACTTGAGTCTCTGAGGCCAATTCTTCTCCGTCTCACTTTAGTGAAAATGGGGGACACCACTTCCTAAATTCAGACACCCCCAATAACAAATGATATTAGGGGAACCCAGCTTCTCTTTTGAAAACCAACAGCTGCACAGTATCTTTATTTATTGGCCCCATTTTCTAATTCCACAGTGATTGTGAAACATGGAAAGTAAAGTCAAAGTAAGATGGAGGGTATGACAAGAATCACTGGAGGAAGAGGAAGAGGGATGATGAGTGGCGTAGGAAGTGGACTTCTTAGATCCTCGGTTATCAGATCATTACCATCATTGCCCTCTGTAATTACTCTGCTTGTCATCACCACTGTCACTACCATCTCTCTCCTCAATGCCATTTGTATTGCTATCACAACCATTAGCGTTGCCATTCTCACCTCCAATTCCACTATCCTAACACTGTCTCATTCACTACTCTCAATGTCCCAGACATCTGCGTCAGTCAGCACCATCAGCACTGCTACTACAACAAGCACCACAGCCACCATCATAACCACCTTCATTGACACCATCACCACATCTGCACTCTTATCCCTATGTCTGTCATCACCATAGTTGTCACTATCTCAATCATAGTTTTCACCCTCCTTCTTCCCCTTGCTTCCATTTCTACCTCTAACATCACCGTCATCACCTCCACCACCATCATCCCTTCTACCTTCATCACCTCCATCACCATCCCTTTTACCTTCATCATCTCCACCAACATCACCTCCACCATCATGTCCACCATCACCTCCACCATCACCACTACCTCTGTCAACATTACCAAGTCCAATAACAACATTACCACCATCACACTCACCACCACTCTCATCATCTCCATCACTGATTCTGTTGTTATCCTCACCAAGACCTTCATCACCACCGCCACCAACAATGCCATTGTTACTGACACTGTCATCATCACAATTGACATTTTCACCATGTTTACTGGTGATAATCACCATCATTCCTGAGAATGACAAAAATCATCACTATTTTTTATCATTAATGAGATAGATCATTTTGGTCCCTGAATTCAAAGGCCTAGAGAAAATTGATAGGTTCTAAGACAGAAAATAAAGACAGTGAGGGTCAAGACCCAGAGTGAGGGAGTATGGAGGCTTCTGATGCCCACATCAACTATGGCAAAAGAAGGCATTTCTTGCTGGAGTGCAGGTCTATCCTGGAGAGTGCATGGAAGTGGGCCAGGACTGCAAACAGTAAAGGCAGTGTCCTCCCATCAAGATGACCCTAAGCAGAGCCTCAGAAGTGACGAGGGCCCATAGACAGGCTGGATGATGGTGCCCTGAGACATGGAAGCCTCCGGAGAGGGCCCGACAGTGGGACAATGTCCTGGAGGAGAACTGGGGCTAGATCTAGAGTGTCTGGCTCCCAGATTCTGTTCTGGATTAAGGATCATGTCTCCCACAGATTCTGGCACCCCTCAGTCACCCTGCAGTTCTGGTTCCCTTCCATGTTCTCAGCTGCAGCCCAGGCATTGGAGGTGGCCCTTAAGACTGGCCCCAGGGCTCTGAGGGACTATAAGGGAAGCCTATAGGGATAGGGGACAGCGGCAGGTGAAGGAGGAGGGGGACAGGCCTTCCTCTTTCCTCTGTCTTCTCCCCACCCCCTGCTCCCTGCTGCTCCTTGTTGCTCTTCAGCCTCTTGCAGCCCTGCAAACTCTCCACCTTCGCCAGGCTATGCTGCAGCCTGCCTGCCTGCCTTCTCTGGCTCTCCTTCCCTCTGAAGAATAAGCCAAGGTTTGACGTGGTCAGGGGAGAGCCACGGAGGTCCTCGGGGGAAACTCAGGCTGCCCTTCTGGAGGCTGCTTCTTGAGACTCCAGCTCAACAGTCCTTTCCCACTTCACCCCATTCCTTCTGCTGCTGAGGGGGAAGATGATCAGTGAGTCACCAGATGCTGCTGGACACAGTGGCACACACTTGGAATCCCACCATTTTGGAAAGGCTGAGAAAGGAAGATAGCAAGTTTTGGGGCAGCTTCATCCACTCTTGGGACTTTACGCATTCCCAAAAGAGCAATCAGAAACACCAGCAGTTCTCCCTCAGGAGCTTCAGTGCACTGGCGTGTCCTTATCGGTTGTACTGTGTCACAAGTCATTTGTTGCTAATAGTTTTTAAAGTGATTTGCTGCTGTTTTAATAAACAATAGTTGACCCAACATTGTTCCTCTAGTAATGTCCCTCTCACTCCCTTGCTTTCAGATATATTTCCTGAAAGAGCACAAAAGGGTGGGGGTTAGAATGCCTGGAGGATGGCAGTCCAAGGCACATGGTCTACGGGTCACTCAGAGGGATGGCAACCAGTGGTCAATCCAATTTGGTTGTCAACAAGGGTGGGGCATGTGGGATAATTGTTCCCATGAGATAGCTGAAGAAAGCAAGGCCCTAGAAATATAGAGAAGAGCCTGATATCCCAAGGCTAGAGTCAGACAGAAGCTATCATCTGTGGGAAGGGGCAAATATCACATCAGAGAAAAACATAAGAAACCAGTCAGAATGCTGTTCAAACCCTGACTCGCCCATTCTGTGTGACCATTATGACTCTCATCTGGCCTCAGTTTCAACGTCTGTAAAATGGGGATCTTGGCAACACCACGTCTGATAGTGCTTGTTGTGAGGATCAAAGAAAATAATAAGAAATTTCTAAGGCTGCTGGAACAGAAGACTCAGAGAGTAGAAAGGGGAAAGAACAACATTTAAACTATGCACCAGGACACCTCCCAAAGGTACCTCAGGAAAATGACTCTCAAAAACTTACAGATGGAAACAACTATCTCCATTTTGTAAAGAAAGAAAAAAAAACAAGTTCTGCCATCCTCTAGATAAAAAGCAATGTGGCTAGAGAGTAATGTGGCTAGTTGGACATAGTGACATAGGCCTGTGACTGGGGAGGCTGAGGCAGCAGGATTGCAAGTTGGAGAACAGCCTCAGACACTTTTTTGAGGCCCTGTCTCAAAATAAAAAATAAAGAGTGCTGGGGATGTGGCTCAGTGGACAAGCACCCCTGCGTTCAATCCCCAGTGCTAAAGGAAAAAAAGAGCAAGAAAAGAAAAATGAAAAACAAGAGAGGGAGGAAAGGAGGGGAAGAAGGAAGGAAGGGTGGAGGGAGGGAGGGAGAGAGGAAAGGAGGGAGGGATATAACAAAACTCCCAGTTCAGAGCACCAGGAGAATTGTCAACTTTTGGTGTTGTGAGTGGAAAAATCAGATTGGAATGCAGAGAGTCATGCACCCAACAAATATTTATTGAACAGGCATGGATCTTTTCTATGAGGACACACCCTGATCAAGACAAACTCATTCCCCAAAATTCAAGAGGGTAACTAAATCAACTCTAGAGTTCCTTCCATGTTATGGTGCCATTCTAATTCTGCCATTATCCTGAGCCAAGTATCTGCTCCTTACCTCAGTCTCCTCTCATTCAAAACCCTTCCCAAGGGAAATCCAAAGGGAAACTGTCTACCCAATGCCTGCCTTTCACACAGCCCTGGTGTCCTTGTGGCTTCCTGCCCAGCCAAGAACAAAGGCTGGAAGGACTGTTTCTCTGGGACATCATGTGCCTCCCTATAGGTTTGGGGGCTGAGGACCACAGCCTGTCCTAGGCCTGGCCCTAGTGAGCTGTCTCTGGAAACAATGGTCAAAGGTGTCTCCGCCAAGATATCCACCAAGGATGGGTGTTGGGAGCCAGCGACCGCACCCTGAAAATGGCGCTGGCCTCCTGCTTCTGATGACTTAGCGGTTAGAGTTGTTAGAAGTAAACAACTCCTTGTAAGGCTGTGGGGCTGGGCTCTGGCCTGCTTTCCCTGCGCTGTGCCTATTAGACTTTTCCACGTGGTGCTAGTTCATTGGCGAGGCTGGGTACTTAAGCTAGGGCAGACCGACCGCTTGCTCTCTTTCTTTTCTTGTTCCTGTTTTCTCATCATGATTCAAAGGTCCTGAGTAAACTGCTGAAAGAAGAATCCTGTGTCGTGTTTCCTTTGCCAGCGAGGAGTCACGACAATTGGTGGCCAGAACGGGGAAGAATATTCCTCGAACCCAGGATCCAGAACTTTCAGCAGTCAGGGTGGTGCACCGGTAAGTTCCCAGGTAAAGTGGGAATCCGCAAGCAAATAGCGGGACGCTCCTCTGTAGATAAAGAGAGAGCGGGGGGGGGGGGGAATAATACAATAGGACGCTCCTCTGTAGATAAAGAGAGAGCGGGGCTTTTGTACTTTCACTTTCTTCATAGTTTTGAAAACATTATGGCTGTTACTTCTTCAAGCCCAATTTTTTTGGCCCTGGATGGGCTGCTACGTTCAAAAGGACTTGGAGTGGAGCAGAGTACTTTGCGGATGTTTTTAAGAGAAGCTGATATAGCGGCTCCTTGGTTTGCTTTTTCAGGGAGTCTTACGATTCCCAGCTGGGAAAAATTAGGGAGAGATCTGGATTTCGCTAATGAGCAAGGTACTTTAGAGGGTGACATTATACCACTTTGGAAATTGGTTAGAGAATGTATAGCAGACGGTAAATGCCAGGAAGCTGTGGGTGAGGGTCAGGCCGTTCTTGAACAACTACATGAGGAAAAATCTGAGGGGTCATACAGTGAAGTGGCAGAGAGTATTAAGAGTAAGAGTAGTGAAAAGGCAAAAACACCTGAAAATAAAAATAGGAGAAGGCTCTATCCAGACTTGACCGAACTAAAAACACCTGAGGACACAAGTGGCTCAGAGAGTTCTGAGGACCTTGATATATTGTTGCAGCAATTACGTAAGATAAAAATAAAAAGGAAAAAAAGGGAGACACAAAGCATGAAAGCCTACCGTGAGAAGGGGGATAAATCTAATTTTGATAAATCTAATTCTGAGGAGGAGGTTGAGAATTTGGAAGAAGATGCAGTGCCTGTTGCATCGCCCTCATATGTGGGGGGAGTCCAAAGCTCCGGGAGAACTTTTCATACACATGTTTGGAGAACAGTTAATACAGACATGGGACTAGCATACCCGGTTTTTCAGGATGCTAATAGGGGAAGATACCATGAGCCTTTAGATTTTAAAATAATTAAAACTTTGGCAGAATCCATTCGCACTTATGGTATAGATGCTGCTTTCACTCTTACTCAGGTAGAGGGGCTTACCAGATTTTGCATGACCCCCTCAGATTGGGCTAGTCTGGTGCACGCTTGTGTTTCCCCAGGCAAATACTTGGACTGGAGAGCATTTGTGCTAGAGGGCGCGGTAGAGCAGGCCGCCCAAAATCATGCAGCGGGACGCCCCACCTGGGATAAGGATATGCTTTTAGGGCAGGGAAGGTTTGCCAATCAACAGACGGGATATCCTCCTGAAGTATATGAACAGATTAATAACATTTGTATCCATGCATGGAAGTCACTCCCAAATAGAGGAGAAGTGTCTGGCAATCTGACTAAAATTATACAGGGCCCTACAGAACCTTTCTCAGACTTTGTTGCTAGGATGGTGGATGCTGAGGGAAAAATCTTTGGTGATCCCGATAGAGCCATGCCTTTGATTAAGCAACTTGTTTTTGAGCAATGTACTAAAGAATGTAAGGCAGCTGTTACTCCCTATGTTGGAGGCGGCTTACACTAATTTAGTACATTTACTACAATCAAAGAGCTTGCTTATTTCACCTGATAAAGTATAGACAGGAGACTCTATTGATTATCTTGGTGCTAATATCTCTTGTGAAACTATTACACCCCAAAAGGTAACTCTTAGGACTGATAATTTATATACGTTAAATGATTTTCAGAAATTACTGGGTGACATAAATTGGATTAGGGGTTACTTACATATTCCCAATGTTGAATTAAAACCCTTGTATGAAATTCTTAAAGGTGATTCAGATCTTACTTCTCCTCGACATCTTACTGAGGAAGCCAGGTCAGTGTTGCTTAAAGTGGAAGAGGCTATACAACATGCTAGCCTTTGCAGGCTTCAAGAAGATAAGCCTCTTCAATTATGTGTGCTCGCCACTATATGGCAACCTACTGGAGTTTTGTGGCAAGATGGTCCTTTTTTGTGGATACATCCACGAATATCCCCTGGAAAATCCCTTGAGTATTATCCTGATGCAGTTGCTTCTTTAGCTATGTTAGGGATACAACAAAGTATACAATTTTTTGGTTTTCCTCCAACGTCTGTGATTGTCCCTTATACGTGTCAACAAATTCAAGTTTTGTGTGCTAATCTGGATAATTGGGCTATATTACGATGCTCTTTTCCAGGAGAGATAGATAATCACTCTCCTTCACATCCTCTTATTACATTTGTTAAGGAACATCTTATCATTTTCCCTAAAATCACTTCTTCTACGCCCATCCCAGGAGCTGCAAATATCTTTACAGATGGATCTAAAACTGGTATTGGAGCCTATGTGGTAAATGATCAACCTCCTATCCAACATCAGTTTGCTCCTGGCAATCCACAATGGGTGAAGCTGCAAATTGTTATAAAAGTATTTGAACAATGTCCATTTCCTTTTAATTTAATCTCAGATTCTGTTTATGTAGTTCAAGCTTTAAAGGTGTTGGAATCAGAGGGTCCCATACACACATCAGGAGTAATGTCTTCCCTTTTTCTCCATCTTCAAACATTGATTTGGAATCGTTCCGCCTGTTTTTACCCCTTGAATATTCGAGCCCACACAGGTTTACCGGGTGCTCTTTCTGCTGGCAATGCCCAAGCTGATCTTGCTACTCGTCCTTCTTGGGTGTTCCCTATTTCCTCCTTAGATCAAGCTAGAAACTTTCATAGTAAATTTTATATTAATGCACGAGCACTTCAGAAGCGCTTTACTATCTCCCGTGCTGATGCTCAGCAGATTGTATTGGATTGTCCTAATTGTATCATTTTACATCATCCCTCTTCTGTGGGTGTAAATCTTCGTGGTTTGCGGCCTTTAACTATATGGCAAATGGATGTCACTCATGTTCCTGACTTTGGCAAACTTAAATATGTCCATGTGTCTGTAGATACTTGTTCTGGCATTATCCATGCTTCTGCTTTGTCTGGTGAAAAGGCTGGAAATGTTATCACACATTGCTTGGAAGCCTGGGAAGCCTGGGGATTACCACAGACCATTAAGACGGACAACGGTCTAGCGTATACTGGACGACAATTTTCTTCCTTTTGCAACCAGATGGGTATCCAGCTTGTCCATGGTTTACCCTACAATCCACAAGGTCAGGGTATTGTAGAGCGCGCTCATAAGACTCTAAAAGAAATGTTAATAAAACAAAAAGGGGGAATTGGCTTAGGCCACACCCCGAAAGAGCACCTCTCCCTGGCTCTATTCACTATTAATTTTTTGAATCTGGACATCCAAGGGTGCTCTGCTGCGACTAGGCACTGTTCGCCCTCTTCCCCGAACTTTGGGCACGTTAAGTGGAAAGATGTACTTTCTGGACAATGGTATGGGCCTGATCCCATGCTGGCATGGGCACGAGGTTCTGTCTGTGTTTTCCCGCAGGACCAAACGGAACCGTTGTGGGTGCCAGAGCGCCTCGTACAGAAAGTTCCTCAAGCTCCGTCAGGAAGGAAGAATGAAGATGAACAAGATGAGGTGCTTGATGCTTCTCCTGATGGTGATCGGTCATGAGGTCGTCTGGACTGCAGAAAGACTCCTCTGGGCGGTGGTAAAGATGTGGCCATATCCATTGCCCGTTACTTCTCAGGCTGGTGTACTTCCATCTTTCTTCACTACTAATGGCTCTGCCACCATGGATTGACCTACCTTGCCTATGGATACTGTAGCAGCTATTGATAACTTTTCTACTTTTCATTATTTGACACATTGTGTTTCTCTGTACATGTTAATTACTCTGATTCCATACCTTGTATTATGTTAACCAATCAATCTTTGGGCTGGTTTGATAGTGATGGTTCTCGGGGCTCAAATGGTAATGCTACTGTAATCAATGGTGTTTTTCCTGCTAAGGTATTAAGAGCCAATACTTTTATTCCTCAACAACCGACATTGTTGCCCCATTGTAAAGCCATAAAAACTAGTTCACCAGCTTGAACTGGATGTCAGGGCTCATTTACCCCTCAGTTTATTAATTCTAACAAAACCTTTATTCATCTCCTTTACTCAATTGTTCTAACCAGACGTGTAGACTTGTACAATGCTGGAATGCCTCTTTGGAGGACTCTATTGTGGTAGTACATGTGCCCTCCTACTTGCCTTTACCTGTGTCTATTGATGATGATAATTTGCCTGTATTATTGAAAAGAAACAAAAGAGACCTTGGTATAACTGCAGCCATTGTGGCAGCCGTTGCAGCTTCTGCTGTTGCGGCGGCCACTGCCACCGCGGCTCTCACCACTGCTGTGCTTACTGCTGATGCTGTGAACAAGCTTGCGGGTACTGCTGCAACAGCCATGGAGACTCAGACTATGATGAATTAACATCTACATCGTGGCATTGTGCTTCTCAACCAGCGGGTAGATCTACTACAAGACCAAGTGGACATTTTGAGTCAAGTACTCACTCATGGGTGTTTATTGCCCATGGATGGACTACAAGATGCAAGTCCATATTGCTCCCATGAAAGATGTAATATCATGGTTGTTTAAGTCTTTTAGTTTCTTGAAGCAATGGGCAGGCATAGGTGCATTGGCTGTGGTCCTGGTACTTGCCATTGGATTGTGCCTGTGGTGTTTGGTTTGTATGCGCAAGCGGCAGCGGGTGCAGAATCTTATGCTTGTACAAGCCTTTGCCGCTTTGGAGGTAGGACAGTCCCCTCAAGCATGGCTCACCATGTTCAAGTGATCGACACAGCACAGGGTGCGAGGCAAGGTACTGCACTTGGGAGCTCTAGGTTTGAGTCCCAAGAAAAGCATGTCCTATTGCATGTGGGTTTGATGTCAACGCCCCACCTCCATGAAAAAGGCATCGGTCGGAATGGTGACTCGCCTGGGGAGGCGCCCCTCAGGAGTGTGCCATTATTTACGGCCACTTTTGCACAATGGAGATAGGACCTCTACTTTTACCTGTTGCTTGTAAAACAGAAAGGGGGAACTGTTGGGAGCCGGCGACCGCACCCTGAAAATGGCACTGGCCTCCTGCTTCTGATGATTTAGCGGTTAGAGTTGTTAGAAGTAAACAACTCCTTGTAAGGCTGTGGGGCTGGGCTCTGGCCTGCTTTCCCTGCGCTGTGCCTATTAGACTTTTCCACGTGGTGCTAGTTCATTGGCGAGGCTGGGTACTTAAGCTAGGGCAGACCGACTGCTCACTCTCTTTCCTTTCTTGTTCCTGTTTTCTCATCATGATTCAAAGGTCCTGAGTAAACTGCTGAAAAAAGAATCCTGTGTCGTGTTTCCTTTGCCAGCGAGGAGTCACGACAGATGGGAAGTGGGGAATAGGGCAGGCTGGCCTGGGCATTGTTTGGAAGGCACATTTTCTGGTCAAGTTGGCAGAAAAGCTCCTGGGATACTGGATTGGACCCAGGAGGGACACCATTTTTTTTCCTCTTCTCTAAAACAAAGCGACTGTTTCTGTTTCCATTTTCCCTTGCAAGAGGCCTTAGAGCTGCAGAGCTGAGCCCTGCCTCTCCAGCCAGCCCAGGCCAGTGCACAGCCCTCCTGCCACACAGTAGTCCCTGTCCTGGGCCAGGAGGAATACACCCTTGCCCCCTACCACGGGCCGCTTTTTATGCACACAAGGGGCGGGCAAAACCCAGGCTGTGGGACACGTCAGACACTTGGGCCATCAGGGGCGAGCAGAAGACTTCTCCAATTGTCAGCCAGGAATCAAGGGGCCCTGTGAGTGCAGATGCCACCGAGAGGCAAGGTGGCACTCCGGAGGCGGAGTGTTGCCAGCTGCTCAGGTGGGTGGGCTGCAAATGCACTCTGTAGCCAGCCAGGTAGGTGGCCTACTCTTCTTTCCTACTGGGCCTGAGTGGGGGCCACAGGCACAGCTCTGCAGGCAGCATAGGGGAGGGGGTGAGTACCAAGGCCTCCAAGCCCCCAAGAGAAAAGAGCAAACCCTCAGCAACAAAGGACCTCATCAGAGCCCCTGCCCACCCAGCCCTGTTCTACATCACACATGCACAAGCCCTACACGTGGCCACATTTCTTCTGCAACCCCCTCCCCATGCCACGTCTGGAAAGGGCCTTGCTAGGACACTGGGTCTCACCTCTGTGTGAACCTCTGCTTTGATCATGTCAGCCACAAGGAGGGAGAGCAGTTGGGAGGGGAAGTGGAGGAACAAGATTGCCCTTTCTCTGTTCCTCCTTGTACACCTCTCTGGGGCTCCAAAGAGTCCAGCTGCTTGCAGAAGATCCTCCAGCCACACATGAACCCAGTGTTCTGAGTCCTGACCCTCCATGGGCCAAGGATTCAAGGAATCCCCCTGTATCAAGTGGAAAGAACTGAGGAATGGGCCCTCAGATGACAGAGAATAAGCTACCTGTTTCTTCTCCAACCAAACTATGTAGATAATATAACACCCCTCCTATGACAGCCCCTGACTGCTTACAAAGCACTCCTCTGTGCTTCTTCATCTCATCTTTCCAACAACCCTTGGGGGAAGGGATCATTCTTGTCCCCATTGTACAGATGAGCAAACTGACTTCCTTGCTCCAAGTGTAAGGGACCAGTGAACGATGGAGGAAGAGACCACCAAGAGACTGCCTCATGCAACAGCAAAAGGGGGTTTATTCCAGCGTGCTGGGGCTCTGTGCTCACTCAAGAAGGGAGTGTGGCCCAGAGCCTCGAGCAGAGGTTAGACAATGCTTAAGTACACTTTTTGGGGATGGCAGGGGCTTTGCATACATCACAGTCCCCTTCAGCAAATCAGCATACACCACAGGAAAATCAAACAACAACACTCAAACATGATTAGTACATTCATTAGCGGGAACAGGTCGGACAGGGGTGATAGGTCAGTCCTAAAGCGGGGTACACATTCAAACTGATTGGTTTAGGCCCTGAGGTGCCTACGTGCTGAGGTGCACTGGATCCAGGTTGTTAAACAACTCAGTGGTGGGGGGGGATTTAATCACATATCTAATGGGCAGTACCAGGTATTGTCTTAACTGCCTCAGGAATTTCAGGCTTTGAGTGTAGCTTAGAAACTTAACAATACCTGGTCCGTTACATTTTAACTCAGGCTTTGCAGCTTAAAAGCTTTATACTGCTTGGTCCTTTTATTCCCCACTCCTTTTTCTGACTACTTTTAATCTTAAAAGTAATGAATCATAATTATTGAAGGGTTTCACATTTCATGAATTGTTTTGTGTTCCCTGGAATCATTCTCAGCATGGCCTCCACTTTAGATTTCACTCAGTATTAGACCTGATTTACCTAACTACACTGACTACCTAATTTTAAATCTGGCTTCATCCCCCCCTCTAATTTGGAAACTCCTTACTGCTGTAAGGAAGGGGGGGGCGAAGAAGATCTTTCTGGCTTCTTTAGGCTGAAAAGGGATGGTGTGGGGCAAGCAGTTTGGAGTCCCCCTTTAAAAATCGAGTCTATAGAGTGGTCCATGACAGAAGTCCCATTGAGAAGTAATAGGCTGAAGGGCCATTTGAGTGATGGGTGATCTATAAGAGAAACAAGAATTCATTAGTACTGGAGCCATATTGATGCAGCAATAAATGCCATAGCACAGGAATGTGCCAATGAATATGATGGCAAAGACAAAGACTAACAATGTTTTCCACCAGGAAGTACCAAGAACCAGGAGCTAAGATATTGTTTCCATGACAAAGTTGCTGAGGACATGGCTTCTATCTGAGTATGTAAATCTTTAAGGATATTTGTCATATTGCCAGAATTGTCAGGGATGTAAACACAACATTTAATTTTTAGGGTTACAGATGTCCTTTTCCTTAAGATATAGTTTAATAATTTAATGTCATCTGATCCTGCAAAACCCTTTTATTAGTATGACCTCTGTGTCTAATAGAGAAATCTTTAATTCCAATCACCTCGTTGTACAGTGGGCCACACTGAGACTCAGAGGGGAAAACAGATGATCCCCAAAGCTCATGAAGGCTGTGGCTAGACCTAGGACCATGGCCTCCTGACAGGAAACCAGTATCCCAAGTTCACCAAGGTCATCCCATACTTGGAGTTGCTTCTAAGAGGAAAGGATTTGTGCCCAGACAGGGGACACCTGCTATGGTCTCCCCAGAATCTCAGCTCAGAGCCTACTCCCCGTGCTCTACTGGATATGCCCTGGCCACCCCTAGCTGGCAGCCTGGGCTGGCCTCAGCCTGCCCCCACTCCAGGCTCCTCAGCAGCCTAGGCCGGGTGCTCCGTGATGGCTTTTTGTCCTCACAGGCTCTGTTTGTCTGCTCTGTGGCCGCTTCCTCACATCCCAGCACACCAGAGGCACTGACCAACAGCATGGGTCTCCAGGGGCCAGCCCCCAGCCTGCTCTCAGAGGTTGGGCCAGCCCTGCCCAGACCCACCACCTGGAGCCCAGGAACCCAGCAAGACCCTGGAGACACCCCTCAGTTTCCGCCTACCACCCTCACCCCCTCCCCAGCAGCTGGTCCTGGCCCCAGCTGGGAGAGAAGCCAAAAATCAACAGGTGGCAGTCCCCAGTGAAGCCCTGGTGGGCCTTAAGCTGAAGGGGACCCCTGGCCCCCCTTCTCCTAGCCCACCCCCATTCCCAGCCACAGCCCAGGGGAACGTGGGCAGTGGGTCCAGATGACAGGGCCTCATGTCGGGACTGGGAAACTGCTGAGGTTGGGATGTGTGTGGGGGGGGGAGGAGGGAGGTTCCTAAGTTTGTCCCTGAAGGTCTCCAAGACTAGGATAAAAAGTCCAAGGCAGAAAGACCACAGACCTTGACTTCACACCGGCCACTCCCCACATGACATCAAAGCCAGTTCTTCACATGGTCTTTTCTGTCAAACGGGGCCTGCCTACTGTGAGTTGTGGCCCAGGGCTGTGTGG
The DNA here is from genome assembly GCF_052094955.1 of Ictidomys tridecemlineatus. NCBI lineage: Eukaryota > Metazoa > Chordata > Mammalia > Rodentia > Sciuridae > Ictidomys > Ictidomys tridecemlineatus. The sequence continues at coordinate 669,953 of NW_027526129.1, forward strand.
AGGTGGAAAGGAGCTGTCATTAGGGTGCACTGCCTGGTGGGCAGGGTGGGCAGGGATTTGGGCGACTCAGTCATCCTAGGTCACTGGGGCCTGAGGGGTTTCTTGGAAAATAAGAGCTTCAGTTCTCCAATCTGGACAGTCTCTGGCAAACTGGGACACACTGGTCATGCAAATAGTAGGCTCCATTGTGTGTCTCTGAAGACTCCCTCCCACCCACATGACTCCTACAGTGTTTTGCTGTGTAGAAGACCCCCCCCCACAAATCTCCCTGATTCTTCTTCAGGAAACTTCCTGGCCTTATGTCACTGGGCATCTTCTTCTCCATCCTCTTCCTCTCTCTGCATTTGTGTCCACAGGTGTTCCTGCCATTCTAGGCCTTGTCCCTTCAGTCCCTGTGCACAGGACCCATCGTCTCTCCTAGGAGTTCCCTGTGTCCCTGCTGCACACCCACACACTGACCATTGCTTTTCCACACTGTCTAGGCACATGGACTCACCTCTCTCTCTCTCTCTCTCTCTCTCTCTCTCTCTCACACACACACACACACACACACACACAAACAAACAAACAAACACTGTTTACCTGAACCTCAGCAGGAAGGATTTCAGTGTGGCTCACGCACCTGCTGACCCACAGTAGGATCAGGCCTCAGATATAGGTGAGAGGGGAAGTCACACACTTTTCCTCCTCAGGAGCAGAGCCTTTTAATCTAGAAGAGTGGTGAAGATCAAGTGTCATGTGGGAGAGGAGGGTCAGCTGCCATGAGCTCTTTATAGCCCATGGTCTGCTTCAGGGGCCCCTGGGTGGTTTCCTGTCCCCAGAGTTCCTGCCATCGAGGCCTAGGCAGGCCAGGCCAGGAGCCACACACCCCTGAACTCCATCCTGTTGGTGCTGGACTGAAGGTGCTGTCGGAGTGTATGCACTGTATCTATTCTGGGGGGCATCAGTGGTGAGTAAGAAATGGTAGGGAGCAGCCCCTTGGAGGCAGTTCCTTTTCTTCAGCTGGGGACATGCCCTGAGCTGGCTAGGGCAAGGGACACAGGCGTGGAAAGGACACTGCCCTCTCCTTGGGCCCCTGGGTGCTGGCTCACACTGCTCCTCCTAAGCCCCAGAGGAAAGCTCCGTCAACAGAAACCCTCCTGTCCTGCTGCTGGGGCCATGTTGATCCATCACAGCCAACCTCCCAGAAGCCCTCCTTGTGGGGGCCTCAGGAGCACAGAATGAGGGAGGCCAGAGAGCTGGAGTGAGGGAGAGACGGGTGACTCAGAGGCCCACAGTGCAGGAGACCGAGGGACAGCAGAGCTGACGGAGGTAAAAGAGAACAGGTATTTCACAAGTTTTATTGATCTTGTTTAATTAAAAAAAATCCATGAGAATAATTTTACTTTATCTTTGTACTTAATTATTTTTATATGTTACAAATAGCATAAAACTACAAGCTAATCCTCGCAAAATATGAAAAATACTAATAAAGCTTTTTTATTCAGTGCCCACATTTCATAAGGCATGAGAAATAGTTTTATATTTAAAAAGCTGTTTTCATTCCCACATGGTTGACCTAATAATTTGGAGCTAACCCCCAGTAATTCATACTTTTATAATATTGTTATCTTAAATTTAAATGGGACCTGTGAATATGATGTGTATCAATTTCATGATCATGTTACAGTATAAAGTGCAAGAGATTTTGTAGATATAGTTAAGTTTCCTAATCAATTGACTTTGAGTTACTAAAAAAAGGAGATTACCTGGTATAAACTTGACTTATTCAGTTGCTTTCTTAAGAGGCACAAGAAACAGCAACAAACACTGTCCTGCTGGATTAGGCAAAAACAAAACACTGCCTGTGGAAGAGGATGTGTGGCTGGACCTTATCCCTATAAATACAGGAGACACATCAGTGCCCCAGTCACAAGAAACTACTCTGCAACAACCTGAATGAGTTTAGAAGAGAAAGCAGAGGTTCAGATGAGAGCCATAGCCCTGCCTAAATGCCTTGATTCTAGGTTTGGGGGAAGACAGAATCCACTGATTCATGCCCAGATTTCTGACTCACAGGAACTGTGAGGTAATAAACATTCATTGTTTTAAGACACAAAACTTGAGAAACATTTGTTGAACAGCACTAAAATATATATAATATAGATAGATATGTTTATATATAATATATATTATATATAATTATTGTACATATATTATTACATATATGAAATTACATTTATATATTTCATACATATGAAATCATACATATATATATATATATATATATATATATATATGAAATCATATATAATAGCTTTTAAATGCAGGTATTATTATCCTCATTTTAGAATAATGAAAAAATGGAAGCCAAAAGGGGTTAAGTGAAAGAACTGGAATTGGGACAACATTCTGTTTGACACACAAACATTCATATTCCTCTGTTCTCTCCATAATCACATTATTGGTTTACTAGCCTGTAAAATTTCATTTCACTCATAATGTGAAGCATCATGTTACCATAATCCCACAAATTATAAGAGAAGGAAGACAACACAAAGATTTCCTGTTTTTCATACTTTAGGACTAACTGACTTTTGAAATAGGGGCTTATGTGATTTGATTTCTGATTTATTTTGTAATTTTAAATAGTAGTTTTCAGCTACTATTTACTGTTTGCTTACCATGTGCTACCATGTTGCTAAACAAGTTTTAAGCATTATGATATTTAATATTAACAGTGTGAGGAAATTGCTATCTCTATTTATCAAATATGGAAACCTGAGACACGGATAATTTAAGTCATTTGTTCAAGGACACACATTTAGTAAGTATCAAAGCTTCAATCTGCAGCTATGTTTTCCGATTTTAAAACTTTCACACACACTTATTCTTTATATTTTAAGATTTTCTGTTCATCTTAACTTTCTTTTACTTCTCATTGTGCCTTTGTTTTTCATACCTTACCTCTTTAACCCTCTTCTTTAATTCACAATTCCCACACATTATAATTCCTACATAATGGACCACACATTCAAAGTACAATCAATTATTACATGTTATTATGGGTCATGCACTGGAAAAAAAATTGATCTAGTAATGAAAAAAAACAAAGCTTCTACCTTCAATGGTTTTTACGTCTAAGACAGGAGGAAGTTTAAAAAACGCATACCTGAGATACACAATAGTGTATCAATGGTAAATATTTTTAGTGCAAGAGAAATTTTCAATGCTAAAATGATATTTGAACAGAAACTTGAAGCACTGAAACACAGAGGAACAAAATTTAACATTTCTGATCAGGTACAAATGCCATGTAGGTGAGAAAATCCTTGCAATGTTCGTGTAAATTCTAGGGAGTCAAATCCAGTAAGAAAAGGTGAGTGAGGTCAAAAAAGTGGTACATATAAGAGCCAGTCAGGCATTCTAAGCAAATTGGCTTTGATTTTGAATGAAATTAGATGCCATTGGGACATCTGAACACAGAGATAATATGGTTTGCTTAGACTTGTAAATATTCACTCTTAGTTCTGTATTAAAAATATTTTGTAGAAAAGGGAAGCGAGAACTCTCTCTCTCTCTCTCTCTCTCTCTCTCTCTCTCTCTTTGTGTGTGTGTGTGTGTGTGTGTGTGTGTGTGTGTGTCTATGTATAAGGTCCAATTAGTATACTGATTTTAGTTTTGGTTTTTCTCCCAGAGATGAAATCCCAGACCTCCCACATGTTAGGCAAATGCTTTCCTACTGAGCTACATCCCAAGTCCTTAGGTAGCTAAAGTGTAATAAAAGCCCAGCATAATGAGAGTTCTGTCAAGCTTATAAAGGATGAGTAAGAAAGCTTCAGACTTGGAGGGTATTTTAAATGTAACATCAACAGTGCACAGATGAAATGTATGGAATGTGGTCTATGAGAGCAAGATGAATCTTAGATGACCCCGAGTTGCTTATCCAGAGTAACTGAATTTACTGAGGTCAATAAGAATAAGGAAAGAGAATACTTAGGAGTAGAAAAGGTAAAATTATTTAGGGGACATCAAAACAGAGATATCAGACAGGCAAACATATACACATCTGAAGTTGAAGGGAGAGGTAGTTTTGTGAGTTATCAGCACAGAGCCAATATTTAAAGCAAAATGACTAGATGAAAACTCCAAAAGTGTGAGTGGATGAATAGGAGAGAACATCTAAGGTCTCAGGCAGAGAAGTTATAATGTTGGAGCAAAAACAGAAATAAAAATTGAGAAGGAGCAGCCATTTGTTAAGGAAATTGAGAGCAACACTTTCCAAAAAGCCATGAGTTAGTCAGCTTTTATATTCATATTTACCATGATAAATATCTGCAACTAATCAACTTAATAAAAGTTTTATTTTGGATATCAGTTTCAGTTGATACTCAGTGGACCGTTATTTGAGGCCTGTGGCAAGGCAGCACATCATGGCAGAGTGCAAAGCAGTCCTGCTTATCCCATGCTGGACAAGAAGTGAAAGAGCCAGAAGCAGGGTCCCAAATTCCCTTTGAGGGCTTGCCTCAATGACCAGAAGATCTCCCGCTGAATAGAACCTTTTAAATATTTCACCACCTCCCAACAGGGACATGGACTGGGGACCAAACCTTCAACACATGGGTCTTTGGGGCACACTTGTCCACACCATAGCGGAATGTTTCCAGAAAGAGGGAGGGATAAACTTTGTCAATGAATGTTGATGAATCATGGTGACATCTTATAATTGACCATTAGATGTATCAGTCATTGGTTGTGGCCTTAACAGGAGCTAGGAGGTGATTGGAGAGAGAAATAAGTGTTCAATCAGAAAAGGTGGGAAAAAAATCCAAAACAGAAAGCTTAGACAAAATTTTTAAAAACTTTTTGCTGTGAAGGAGATAGAACTCTAAGTCAATACCCAGAAAGGATGCAACATGTAGAATGGGCCTCATATTTATTTTTCTAATAAAAAATGTCAGAATGTTTGTGTGTGATGGGAATATGCTTTGACCATGTATAAATGTGCAGTAGGTGAATTATTGATTTAATCAGTATTAGATATTTGCCAGGCAAGATCATGGTTGCACAGATTAATGCATGATTAAAATTGTATGGTATTTTGCTGATGATATCCTGCTGTTTTACAGACAATTAGATTAAAAGGATTTTGAGGGTTCAAAAGAGGTGGTGAGTGAAGTCTTAATAGGGGATACACAAAGTGCTATGAGAATGAGCAAGAGTTCCTGGGTCTTGTTGTTCAGTCTGAGCGAAATAGTCATGCAGGACCTGTTATGATTATCCTGATGGTAGGCTTTACAGAGTTTCTGATGATTTCAAGAGTCTGGAAAGAACGTAAAAAAGGTTCTTGCAAGTAATATGCAGGACTGGGCTCCTTCTTAATTCCTGCTAATGGAAGCAGATAGGCAATATGTGAGTTCTGGCACATTCTTTGTTCTTGGAGATGAAGAGTGGAGGTCAAGGATAAAGGAAATTTTGACAGGATAATCTATACTTTTGCATCTTCATTCAATGCAAACAAAAGATATTGTAAAGTAAAGGCAGCAACTATGGTAATGTAACTTGACTGAAACGTAATACTATTCTTCAACTTTTTTAAAGATTTGATTGATTCACAGGTTTCCCTCATTCATTCACATCCAAACCTACCTAAAGATTACTCAAAAGTTACAAATATTTTAATGGTTTCAGAGAGGTAGAGAAATACTTCTGAGAGTGGGAGGTGGAGAACAAAATTAAGGCAGAAGTGAGATCAAGTAAACACAGAGAGCCATTTTTTTAAAAAGAAATAATTCCTATATTGCATTTGGGATGTGTATGATATTGACATAATTATTCTCAATCTTGATTTCTTCATTTAAAACAGTAACCTATTTTCTATGATTTATTACTAATTTCTAAAGATTGACTTACAAATATTGTTGACTAAACTGTCGAAATTTAATGATTCAGCTACACTATCTCACTTCTATGTGTTGTGACTTTGAGGCTATGCATTGAGTTGATTCTGTTTATCAATCTGCTTGAAATGAAAAGATATGAAAATTTGCATTGATTATTTTGATGGATTATCTGAGGAGAAAAAAAGCTTACATCCAAGTCTAAATAATGAGCTCTTTTTATCTTGCATTCCTCATTTCATTACTTATCTTTCAAAAATAATGTAAAATGACAAAATAATACATACATAGTTGCAGAAAGTACCTGTTTAAATTGTAGAACACATATTTACATCAATACTATGGTAAGATACATGTTTATGTGACATTTAAAGAAAATATATGTATGCTTAAAAATTAAGACATCTAAACTTAATGAAATTTATTTTTTTCAAGCAGATGTAAAGTTAATAATAACCTCATGATTTCTATGAGGCATAAGATTGACTTTTAACATAGTAGAAAAAGAGATTACATTTTATTGTAGAATAGCTCATGGATTGAGAAATTCACATAAAATTAATGATATAATCCTGAATGATACAATTGACATTTAATTTGAAAAATATTATTGAAGATCTAGTTCAGTGGTAGAACACTTATTTAGAATGTTCAAGACTCTGAGTTAAATTCCTCTCACCACCTCTGTGCATGCATACACATACATACACATACACACACATACACACACACACACACAAGAATTGAGCAAAATTTAATATCATGAGTCATATCTTTGCCAATGCCTAAAAGTGTGACTCTATACGTACGTTTGATACTTTAAATACAAGTTAGTTCATAAATAAAGTCTTATGAATAAAAAAACTATTATCTTAGTTATTCACAAATTTATGCAATTAGAAATAGCAAAACATAGTAAATATGTACTCCAAATACTTGGTCCCCTATTTCAATATTGCCATTTTATAGCTACTTTTGAGAATATAATTCATGTGTATTGAATTCTATCCATATAAACTGTGTAATTTTGAAAAATGAATATATATGTTTAAAAATATATTTATACATATAGATTTATATTTCATATATATTTATATAAATAAAATTTATTTTATTTATGTATTTTATATATGAATGTTTATATAAATATATTTATTAAAATATATTTTTATAAATATGTTTATATTTTATATATATGTGAATATATATATATATATATATATATATATATATATATATATATATATCCCAGAGCAAGCTATAGAACATTTCTATAACTTCAGACAAGACAATTTCCCTTGTTTGCCTAATTGCTCCATCCTCCTGACTGAGGCAAGCATTTTGTGATTATTTTCTCTATGAATTAGTTTACTAGTTCAAATATTTAACAGAAATTGTATCATAAAACTGATTTCCATATAGCACCTTTGATACAACATAATGTCCATGAGATACATTTCTGAGGTTGCAGATAGCAGTGCCCTATTCCATTTTATGGTGCATTGAATTTTGTTTGTGCATATATCACACTTTGTGTATCTATTTTCCTATCAATGGATTGTTTGAAGCCTAGGTGTATTATGCATAATGCTCCTATAAACATTCTCTCAGATTTTTATAGAAATATACTTTTAAATAAACAAGGAGAGAAATGAATTACAGTAGATGGGGTAGAGAGAGAAGATGGGAGGGGAGGGGAGGGGGGATAGTAGGGGATAGGAAAGGTAGCAGAATACAACAATTATTAATTGGGCATTATGTAAAATTGTGGATGTGTAACCGACGTGATTCTGCAATCTGCATTTGGGGTAAAATTGGAAGTTCATAATCCACTTCAATCTAATGTATGAAATATGATATGTCAATAGCTTTGTAATGTTGTGAACAACCAATAAAAAAAAAGAGAGAGACATATAAACCACACCCAGGAAAAAAAATAAATTGGGCACAGTAAGAGACTAGCAATATTAACAATAAAATTGAACAAATATAACTATAAAAAAAGAAATATACTTTTATTACTCATTAGTTAAAATACCAATAATAGAATGCTTGCTTGAACAGTAAGTTAATATTTACTGTGAAATCACATATCCAACACTTTTTCCAAAGTGATTTTGTTCATTTTATATTTATCACTAATAAATAAGATTTCTATTTGCTTCATAAGTTAGCCAATATTTTGTATTTTTCAGCTTTTTAAAAATAATTTCATTAAAATATAAAATACATATAAAAATTCACCCATTTAAAATGTGCAAAATACAGGTTTTTAAATTATATTTAGAGTCATGTGTAATAGGGAGGAAGACTTCTTTTGACTATTTGAACAAAACTTTTCAGTAACCATTGCCTCCTTCTCTTTCCTTTCTCTTTTGCTCTAACCTAGGCAAGACAATAGAAAATCGCTTATTCTTTCCCCCTTAACACTGACTCAGTCTTCAAATCATGCAAATTTGGCCATAAATAACAACATTAACTTTGGCATCACTTCCTGACCAGTATAAAAGCCAAGTCACTTGTCTCTCCTCCATTTTGTCACCTGGACCCTGCTTTCTTGGAGAGTCTCATAATATGAATGATTACTCTTTCTATATCTTCCTGGTGTGTGTAGCATCATCATCATCATCCTTTTTGGAGGGAGGTTGATCTTAACTTCCACAAGCAACTATAAAATATTGGATTAACCACATAGTCTAATTTTAGAAAATTTTCAACACCTCAAAAAAAAAAAAAAAAACCTCAGATGCTTTAGTATTCACTCCCAATTATCCCCCATACCCTTAGTTCCTGACCTTGGGCAAGCACTGGTCTACTTACTAAATAAACATATTTGTATTCTAGGAAATAAAATTCTACAAATGAAATTATACAATAGGTGGAGCTTTGTGACTTCTTTCACTTAGCACAGAATTTTTGAAGTCCATCCATCCAATTTGTAACATTTTTACTACCAAACTATATGAAATTATATGGTATACCACATTTTACATAATCACTCATCAATAGATGGACATTTGTTTCTCCCCCCGCACCCATTTTGGGAAATTGTGACTAATAATGCCATGAAATTCATGTACGATTCTTTATGGGGAGATAGGTATTCATTTAACCTTGATTATTAAGAGTCAAATTGTTAAGTCAAATGATAATCTGTTTTATATTTTGAATAATTACTAAGCTGTTGTTTTTTTAATTAGTTGTTCAAAACATTACATAGCTCTTGACATATCATATTTCATACATTTGATTCAAGTGGGTTATGAATTCCCACTTACTAAGCTGTTTTCAAAGTTGTTGTATTGTCTTACATTCCTAAGGGCATGATATATTAGGACCCAATTTCCCCCAGTTTTTTTGTTGAGCTTTGGATTATAACTTTTATTGTTTGTGCTTTGGATTATAATGTTGGGTTTTAGTTATTTTCAATTGTTTTTAAAACTTTTGACTTATTATAAAACACATTTTATTTGTTCTTCTATGTTTTTATTTATTTCATGGTAGTAGAAAATTTTAAAAAGTGAATATAGTCATATTAATATATTTAAGGAGGCCACATACAGTCCATTTTTCTTGGTCTTGGTTGGTAACTTGCAAAACTAATAGATAATATTAAGAAAACACTAAACTTCATACACAACACAAATGGTACTTATATGTTAATAAAAAATGAATTAAAAGCAAGGTGCTGTACTTTGGGTGTGTCTTCCAAAGGTTCTTGGGTAGAGGCCTTAATTCTTAGTGTTGATAGGATGGTTATGAGAGATGCTTGGGTCATGAGGGTAGAGCCCTTGTCAACAGATTAATGTCGTTACCATGGGAATGAGTTAATTAATGAAAGAAGATTGGTATGAAAGTAAGTTGACCTCCTGGGCTGTATGTTCCACACATACTCACTTGCTCTGTGAGATAATGCAACACCAAAGCCCTTGCTAGCTGCTATGGCCATGCTCTTGGATTTCATAGACTCCAGAATTGTGAGCCAACTCCCCTCATTTTATTACTCAGCCTGTTCTACTCTGTTATAGCAATAGAAAGTGAACTAAGACCCAAGGGATTCAGAATATTCTTTGAATCATTCAAAAAAACTTAAAGGGAGTAAAAAAAAATTTACTTAATAGTCACGACCATAAGAAACATCTCATTTTCCTTTTCACAAAAGATAACATCATTTCCACTTTCAAATTAGTGCTAAACCTATTATGAATTATAAATATTTAAATAAACAAAGAGGAGCAGGGAGAACAACAGCACTTGGCAACATGCAATTATGTATATAAATATTTATAAAAATTTAAAGATACTCCACATACTCTCTCTCTACACACACACACACACACACACACACACACACACACACACACACTTAGGCTATGACATCACTATATGACATCACTATAATCTATTGAAATCAGTATCATATTTGTGTTCTGTCACTAACCAAAACATTATCATGTAGTGAATGGCTGTACAAAAACAACAAGACAAAATTATAGTGTACTGGGACAAAATAGTCCCATTGGGTACATTTATTAATGCATATTTGAACTGAAGCAAAATCTCAAGAATATACCATCACTAGCATTCCAATGGCTGTATCTAAACTGTTTTCAACCAATAACTAAGAACATTTCCATGAGGGTATATATGTTCATGTGTTTCTAATAAAATAGGTATATGAAACTGTATTAATAAAAGATCCAGATTTCTTGTTTCACCTTTATATTTCACATTGCATATGCATTCCAGAAACAGTAGGGAAACAAAAGCATCCCGCCTTATAAGCATTAAGAATTTAACCTGTACCCATGTATGTATTCTGCATGTATTTATCACACTATGAGAAATAATGAAACACTAAATTAAAATAATATAGGCCCCCATGTACTCATAAGCCAGTTAAAATGTCAAAGAATTTACACAGATAAAAGAGTTTTTGAAATATAACTATTTTTTTAATTTTTAGGCATCCTTGGATATTAAACTTGTTTTTCTCTTCAGCACACCTAACATTATTCTAGGAAGTGCCTTAGAACCTGAGGAGATTTATATTTAATGATGTAATTTAAGGATTGGATTCTGCACGAGCTTTAAGTTTAAATAAAGTTAGTTGTTAGGTTCAGCACATTAATTATAGTTAGTGCTTCTATAGTTATTTTTAAAAATATTCTTGCCAGGATTTTCTACTGTTTATCACTTATGATAAGAGATCATTAATGAATATAATTTATTGGAAATACTCATAAAAGAATGAATACTGCCATATTTTAGAGATGAAATTATATTTTTCTTTTTATATTTTTCCAGTTTTATTCTAAGTTAGCTGTTTATACCATACCAATAATTAGATATTTGAAATATGTCTGTTTGCATATATACATAGGTATGTATAATTAGATATTTTAAATATATGTTTTTATACATATGCATGTATGTTATTAAATATTTTAAATATATATGCTTATGAAAGCACAGTAAAAGTAGATTTTTTTCATTTTTGTGATAACAAATTTGTGAATCAAACTTGACAGATGCTACAACAATACCATTCCCTTCAAAGGGTACCAAATACTCTTTGATCAAATGAGAAATGATCAAAGTCTAAGCCTGTTTTTAAAACCCATGAAAATATTGGATTTAAGTGCCTTTCTTTTTCTTTCTCCTTGAGTTAGTCCTTTGATGAAATATTTTATTAAAAGAAAATGAAGAAAACCAATGTAATATAGAGAACGAGACTAAGGATACACCACACAGGTGATACTTTATTATGGGCAGATTTATCATGACACTGAAAAAACTAGCATTTTGAAGTGAAAGTCATCAAAGATCTAAGGACATGTGTTCCTTTTGGATGTCATGGTTGTTTCATTTCTTTTACTCAGGAAGTTCATTTTCTTATGCTTGAATTTTACTGCTGTTTAGATGCTTCTTTGATTTTAGGACATTTTAAATTTAAATTGAATATATCTGTGCTAATGCCATCAAAAAAAGATTGAGCTTATTCCTACATAGAATGGCAAAATATTATATCAAAGTACAGACCAAAGCTTTCAGCAGTACTTTATCAACTCAAAAAATTTCCCCGAACAAGAATGATCCACAAATGCCTTGGCTAATATTATATCACATTTCTATATCATCAGCAGACCAAATTTTGTTAATAGATCGAATTCACTGATGTACTATTATGAAGGCAGCTCACATGAGATGTAGAAAATACTTCAAACCACTTCAGATGTTTTTCTTCCTATCAAAACAGCAAATTGCATCCTCCCTTAAAGAAAAAATTGAATCTTTAATGGTACAGTATATATTACAAAGCAAGGAGTAATCTTTCCAACTAAAATAGAGATAGGAGAACTATTTGTAACATTTTACAAGATAGAATGTTCAAATATAGATGCTTCCTGTGCTATATTTGACTTATGTTCACCTAAATGAAAGGAGCAATGTATATAGCTTTATTATTTTGGGGAATGAGTAAAACACAAATCTTATCTGTATAGTTTCTTAAAACAAATATGAAAATATTAAGCACTCATGAGTGTTGGAGTTCTATGAAATGATACCTCACCTTTATTGGTCCACTTATCACTGTCTTTTCTGTGCTCAATTACCCAATGCAGTGGTTTTATTTCAGACTAGTATTAACAATGCTGATTTCCAATTACTAAACTGCTTCTCTCTGTTGGCACAGTCAGGGTATGACCTTATTATGTATATTGCAAAGGAAACAAGAACAAGTACTGAAATCTATGATTTTTCTTATACTAGAATTTACACATTTTCACACTCATTTCATGAATCTCAAGAGTAATCTTATCTGTTTAAATTAGTGGCTTCTTAATTATGTCTTGTAAAGCTATGGTGTCACTAGATGAATCTTCAGACCACTGAGAGGAATTCATGGTGTATGAAAAAGCTAAGCAGGCTGATAAAAGCTCCATGTTTTCACTTTTTTTTCTTTTAAGTACCAAGGATTGACCTCAGGGGCAGTAAAACAGTGAGCCACAACCCCAGCCCTATTTTGTATTTTATTTAGAGACAGGGTCTCACTGAGTTGTTTACTGCCTCACTGTTGCTGAGGCTGGCTTTCTACACACAATCCTCCTGACTCAGCCTCCTAGCTTCTGGGATTACAGGCATGCACCAACGCAGCCAGACATGTTTTAACTTTATATACAACAAAGTTAACTTTTTTGTACATACCTGAGCTCCACATTTAATTTTTTTAAATAAACTGTTATAAAAGGTCTTGAATAGTTTTAAATTCACTGAAAATTGTAAAGCTAGTACAAAGAGTTCTCATGCACACTACATAGGAGTTTTGTCTATGTTAACATTGGTGTGGCACAGATGTCAGAGTTGATGAATTCGAATTGAGATTTCCTTATAACTAGGGTCCATATGTTTTTCGTGTTTCCTTCATTTTTTACCTAATTTTATTTCTCTATTCTAGTATCCCATCTAGAATTCCACATTACATTTAGTGGGCAGATGAAGTTCTTGGTTGTCAAAGTTTTTCAGACTTTCTGATATCTGATGACCTTGACAGTTTTGAGAAGTATTGATTAGGAATTTTGTTGAAGTCCTCCAATAAAGGTTGGTCTGATGTGCTTTGTGAAGTGTAAAGTTGTATATAGTTGTTTTACTCTAGATGGGGATAATGTCACAGAGGCAAAATGCCACATTAATATCATATTAAAGGAAGGAACTATCAACATGATATCAATGTTAATGTTTGCCTTGATCACTTGGATGTTTGTGTTGGTTATGTTTATTATAGTTATTTTTTCCAATTTTCAGACTGTACTCTAGGAGAAAAAGTCATTATAACCATTCTTAAGGAAGGCAGTATATGTATACATTACCTACTATTCTATATGGGATATTTTTCTATTCTATTTACTTGTTCAGTTATGTGTATCAGCATAAACTAATGGCTATTAATTTATACTTTGGATTATATGCCAATATTACTTTATTTTATTTTATTTTCATTCAAACTATCCCACCTTTGGTCATTTAGAGCTCTCTCAGCTCACCTGTGTACCTTTAACATACATGCATTGAAGTGTGAGTGCACTCACTTATATCAAAGCTACAAGCTCATCCTGAAGATTTCCCGTCCCGGTCCTATTCAACATTAATTTCACTGCTGTTAATATATAATTTAATCATTAGTCTATATGAACTCTATAACTCTGTGTTCTCTCTGTCTCCCCCACTTCCGTTGTCAATCAGTCAGATATACAGTTTTGCAATGTGTACCCTAATTGTAGCATAATTCCTGGGCTTCAATTATGTAACCTCCAAATTTTTTTTATGACCTATCCTTCTTCAAAATTTCAAGTCTTTATCATTTAGAAACATGTGTGTCCAAGATGTCAACTACTGCCATATATGCAAGTATTCATTGATATAAATGTTATGCTAGTGTTGAATATAAAGGAATCCCTTAAGATGACTGATTCTTTTGTCTTTTTCTTAATAAGAAAAATCTTATATGTATAAAAGGATTTTATACATTTTCTTATGTAAACTCAATAATTATATATTACATAGTCAAAGCATGACATATATTTTAATACACTGATGTTTATATTCTGCATAAAATTAGACATAATGATTTAAAAGGAATTAAGCAAATATATCTAGCCAAGAACTCATTCAAAAATTGAGATAATACATCTTCTATTCATATTGTCCAAATAAATTAAAGAAATTCAAATATAGTGATGTAGAATTTTTTAAAAGGTTAAATTTAAGAAGAGTGAGATAAAAATTTTATTTCTTATGAAAGTGAGCTATGAATGTTTTCTATTTCTTATATCAATTTTTAATGAAACCAATATTCAAATGCATTCTGTTACCTCTACTTTATAAATTAGTTTTTGAATATATATTTACCCTGTTCTTAAAAATTCTTTGAGCTCCATAGAATACAAATACTCTATTAAAAAGGTTGATATTTTCAATTCACTTCACAAAGTCTTTAAATCTTATTATTAAGTCTGAATTTCCAATGGCCCCAAGCCCTTCTCTACTCCTTGCTTAACATTCTTGTTTTAAAAAATAACTACAACAAAGCAGAACAAAGACCTAGTTATCTGATAAATAAAACAAAAACAAAACAAACAACAAACAATGATTGCAAGCAGTTATTCACTACCTCCATATCCTCAGAGTATTTTTCAAGGATATGGACATGTTTCTCCTTTCCTTCTCATATGAGCAGTTACAATAATTAGTATCTAACTCAGTGGTTTAAAAATTATATCTGCATTATTACTCTTGTATCTACAAGTCACTGGGGCAGTTATGCTACTCTAGATGAGGTTCAGTTGATATTGGTTCTGTCTATTCATAATCCTGTGGTCAACAATTGGGTTGGGCTGAGCACTAGGTATTTTAATTGGTCCCCTTTTACATATATGACAATGACCTAACCATCATCGGGGGCAAAAGATTTAATGGGACTATATCTTTCCATCCAGCAAGATAAATCAGCCTTGCACTCATAATAGTCATAGCATTTTCAAAGAAAAAGTGGAACTGTGCATGATACATTGAGGCCTAGACTCAGAAGTGGCAAAAATATTACTTCTAGTACTGAAGAATGGCAGTGACATAGGTAGTAAAACTTAAGAGAACAAGAATAGGTGATCCAAAGAAGATGACCCAAAAAAGTAGTATAGTGTAGTTTGGTGATAAGAGTTATATTTAAGTGTGTTAGACATGCAGTAAGGAGAGTTGCCTGGAAATTGAAATGAGAAACAAAGAATATATGGAACACTGTGTTACAGTTACAGGGGAAGCAGTCTTCATAGGACTAATAAGTTTCAGGTTGGGTAACACGTGAAAGCACAATTAGAAAAAAAGAGATTTTGCTCATGAGGGACTGTGAATTACAGATGCAATTGGAATATTTTAGACTTTAGAAAAGATGAGACAGATTTAGAACTGTTTGGGGAAGGGAATCTAAGAAATGAGGGGCAACCTGGATGTAAACAAGAATAATGAGCATAAAAAGATTAGTCCTGGGTGCACAAGGAATTAACTAGTAGTGAAAGTTTAAGGAGATAGGGGAGATGCATATCCACAATTACATACATGTGATTTCTCTATATTATAAAGAATGGTCTATATAAAATATGAAGCTAGTTATTCTAATCACTCTATCCAACCACTAAGAGTGGTTTCTTGTGTATCTTGAAATTTCTATTTACATGTAGACTCTTCCAATGAGATATTAAGTTCTAAATCATGGTTACAGAATGCATATATAAAAGCATATTTATGTACAAATTCACCTGTATACTCTCTTCTTTGTATATTTTATCTCAATAATTTTTCTTGGGAATTTTTATTCAATAAGCATATTGAGCATTTTAAAAATTCCTGCATTATACACTTTTGCACTAATTTATGTAGTTAACCCTCTTTCTACTGATAAACATTTAATCTATTTACAGTTTTTGTGGTACATACTTCACTCCACAGTGTTTCTAAGTGTAACCCTTGAAGCAAAGTTATAGAAAATAATCCTCTCATTTTAAATGTTGGAAATTTTTGCTAAATAGCCTTCCTCAAGGTTACATGAATATTGTTATGGTCTGAGTCTAATCAATAATTATAGATTTTAGGTATAAGATATTAATAAGCAGAATAAGTAAGATAAAATAAGTACTATGAGATGAAATGATATTAACATACAGACATGCATCATAACGTTCTGGCAAGGGGTTTCCATAGGGGGAGCAGTCTAAGATGGTGTGCAAAGTAAGCTCTCATGCCCATCATATGCCCAATGTCATGGTGGCCTGGACACCCTTCCTGAGAAACAGGATAGATAAAATGGGCCTGTAGTTAATACTGTTCTGCTTCTCAAATTAGAGGCCTCCTGCCTGCCAGGGGTAGATTCTTTATGCAGACTGGACTCATGAAAAAACCCAAACACCTGTGTGCTAGTTCCTGGAGGGCTTGCAACAACTCTTTTGACCCAGAGGATCCCTGTTCTTACTTCATAGGGGTCAGGAGCCTGACCAGAGGAAGGCAAGACACTTCATTTAATATTACACTTCTTTTTCATCCTTTTAGATTTGGATGGACACATGGGATTTTTCTTGAGTTTCCTGGGGTGCTGAGAATGTAATTCACAGCCACACACAGGGCCAAGAGACTGATTCAGACACAGCTTTTACAAAGCACTTTACCTAAAAGGCACAGATTAGGCCTCTTCATTTCCATTTGAAACTCTTTTCTTGAGGATTCCCAAAGGAGTGCCACAAGGCAAACACCTCCCTGACATTCAGGAGAACAGAACAATAGGGAGGAAAGAAGCCTGGAGAAAAACTTTTCTTTAATTGAACACTGTGGCACTGACAGCTCCTAATCCTGCAACTTGGGTGGCTATCTATCCAAGCAGGGATTCTCCAGAGAGATCCTTACCAGTCATGCTAATTTTTGACTTTTCTGAGAGGCTTGGCATTCCCTTCAGCAATCCAGTCTATGGCCATGTCACAGAGCTTGATGGTGGTACACATCTTGGACACAAGACCACGAACCCCTTCAGAGAGTGGCCAAAATTCAGGAACAATACAGAAACTTAGGATCTTGGTAGGTGTTGCCATCTACAAGGCAAGCAGCAGTCCATTCATAAATTGGCCATGAGGAGTCCTGCAAAGATTTCCACTAGACAGGACACATTCACGGTGGCATTCTTCTCTCTACTCTCTTTAACCACAAACCCAGTGGGATCCACTGACATAGAAAGACTCACTAGTTAAGAGTCTATTCCAAACCACCTCCACCACCAACAACAACAAAAAAAAAACTTTCTCCTTCATGTTCTCAGAACATGAGACAAAACGACAAATTGAAACACACACCCACTAAGACACACAAACCACCCCTGTATTTTTTCTGCATCTATCCACTTTGTCCTCCGACTGGTGGCTGAAAATATGTTCCCCAGCAGTGGCCTGTCCTGTCTCAGCTCTGGTCTCCTTGGCCATCTCTGTGTAGTTGTCAGGAGCCAGCAAAGAGCCAACACTTCTTTCTCAGGAAAGGCCCCTGTTCAGACCATTCAAGGCATTTGGCTATCCACACATCACTATGTGCCAAGAAAGAATGACTCTGGCCTTGGTATACACAAACAAGTGAGCACACTGGAACTGGAACTGCCTGTGGGTGCCTCGCCTCCTGGATCCCAAGTTCAAAGAGTTCCATCACCAAGGAAGTGAGGTGAGGTCACTTCCTTCAGGGAAGTGAATGAGGTCACTGCCTTGGCAACCACTTTGCCTAACAGTTGTTTCCAAGGGTCCCATGAGATGGAGGCTGCCCAACCTTCCTGTGACATTTTCACAAGACATGAAGGTCTATATTCACTAGGAGCCCAGGATCAGCAACCCACACAGGCCTGATTGTGTCCATCTTCCCTGCATTGAGAACAGAGAGGCTGTTTCAGCCACATCCCTTCATCCTGACTGTGTTGTTGGCCATGGAAGATGACTTTAGACCTCACAGAAACTACCTAGCTGCCTACATTTGCTCCAGGGATCACTTCTGCATCTACCTTTGAGCTTCTCAGCAGCTGTAAGATTCCCTACATACTTGTATGGCAAGATCAATTCAGGACCTGCTGTTCTGTGAAATTAGATGGAGGGAACAGAGTATGGTTAAGGGTCATATCAGGTTCGATTTGGGTTAAAAGTCATTCTGCTGAATGAATACGGGTATTGGGCAACTGGGATATTTATAAGAATGTAAGGTGAAATGTAACTATGAAAATAGAAAATTAAGTAGGATCTGAAGCACACAAGGGTGTTGGGCCCTTGACTTGGATACATAATTTTGAATTATGTTCTGCAGAGCTGAATCCTCTAAATCTATATACAATGGCATAAGATCTTGTACCTTGAATACTGAATGTAAAAAAGAACTTCCAGTGAAATTGAGAGAGTAGGCAGGATTCCAGTGTAGGGTAAGGAAGAAGAGTAAGATTAGGATTTGGACAAAAAACCCTTTTTGCAATCAAATGAATTTCTATTAGAGTGTAAAAGGGAATGTCAGCACAAATGAAGAGTCAGTCACAAGAAGGCACTTGGGGAAATAGATATCAATAGGGATGTTAGGAGATCTGGAATGTACAAAATGAGTGACGAGATCAGGGATATTTTCAAAAGGGGGGTGGTTGAATACACTATCCTAGGAAGAAAAAGTGTATCCTCACCATAGGACTGAAATTTGCAAATAATAGGCAACACAGACGTAGATGATTTTAGTAATCCATGCTCTCATTAAAATTAGGCTTAGGTAGAAGTATAAGATAAGTGTGAGTTTTGCATTTTGTGTCCAGAACATGATGTGAGGAAAGGAATACATGGAGCAAGTGACATGCTTATTTCTTCCACCATTTATGGGAGCATGTTTTGAAACCCTATCATTTGGGGATAAAAAGAGGTGGACCCTGGGTCTACCTATATAGAGATGATGCATGAATAGACAATAGGGTGAATAAAAATATAACAGGTTACTATTTTAAATAATGGATTGAATTGATATTTTTAAAAATACATGAAATCTGGTATTCCCATACAAACATTCAATCCAACTAGTCATACATCTAGGGGTAATATTAGGGTTACTAAATATACCAAATTGTTTTGAGTTTTGCTTCAAAAATGATGATGGAATTCAAAAGTAATGTGTTCTAAAACACATCTTTTGAAAAAGCAAGTAAAGCAACCTGGAGAAATACATGGGTTCTGATACTGGGAGTGAATGAAAGTGAATCATATGCATATCAATTTGTGAATGTTGGATGAAATTATATATCAGGATGTATAATTTCAGAAGAAAGAGGAATTTAACAATTTTGAATGAAATTTTACTTCAAAATACACATCATGTCCCATATGAATATACTTTCATTGATGTTAAACTGGGTCACTTACTGTAGAAATATTAGGGTTACTACTCAATATTCACTGAAGTTCATTTTGAGTATTCAGAAATGCATATGTATGTCAAGAAAATGAATATTTCTGAGAAATATCTTGTGAAAAGTTGATTATGAATCCACACAGATGGACATGAAACAATCAGGTAGTATAAGTATATGACACATATATTTCATGTTTGCAAATCCATACTGTATATTTTATATACTAAAATGTAATAGTACATATGCCAATCGAAATTCCTAAGGAGACATATATCCTTTATATATGTACCCAAAATATTCATTTTCCTCTACATTGTTTTATATATAAACTTGTTGAAGTATAAGCTCACCACAGCTTGAATTTTCAGTAACCTCAGTGTATTGGGGGGCAGTGATCTCTTCATGAAATTTGTATTTTCCAAAGTCAGTGTACTCTCAAGAATATACCTGTGATGAAAGTAGGATTATATATGAGTATATACAAATATACGTTGTGACCCAGGCGACAGAGACAGGGAGTCAGGAAGTTACATATTTGTTAATTTTGAAAATTCATGGAGAAATAAAAGGAGAAAAATGTGTGAGAGGTTGTATAATATGTATCTCTGATGAAGCAAAAGGCAAGTACAAGTATACAAGTATGCCCCCTATCAAATGCCTCTACTTCTATTCCTTTAGGATTATTTTTATGCATTTTATGATAAGTAGTCAGAGTCTAGTAAGTTATGCGTTAGTGTCAGAGATTCAATATTTCAAATGGCGAAATGGAAAATGAGTCTAATATATATGCGAACAGGTGCCACATAAAAATCTTCCACTGTCATCCACCACAGTGCCTCGACATTACTATCACCCCAAATAAGACACAATAAGAGGAGAAGAGGAAAAAACTCTGTGAATACATATCTCTAATTGGAAATTCTGAGGCACTCACAAACTTGGGTGTGGCAGAAGAGATCCCAAAAGTAGGGGACAGGGTAAACATTCCACAAACATGGAACATTGCTGGCCTAATGACTTCTTGACTGTCTGCCTCTTACATTTGTGCTCTAGAAATATAGCTTTGTGATTTAGCTTCCTTTGCAGTGAGACCATGAAAGCTTGGTCTCAGTCCATGTGAACAGGAGGACATGGTTTCATGTTTTTCAATAGGAAAAAGAAGCAGCAGAGCTGAATCCTCTCTTTGTAGGTGTCTGTGGCCATTGGGGTATGAATGTCTCCCTATGTGGATTGTGAAGCCTTTGGCTCAGCCTCCAGTTTTAATGGCATTTCTTGCAGCTTCCCTGGAAATTTGGTGTTTGTTTTTGAAATACATAAAGGTCAACCGGGACACAGTGCTGGAGGGAGCTCTGTCACGTGGGGTGGTTCAGGGTCTGAAGGAAAAAACACAAACTGGGCGGCTACCTTCCCACTTGAGCGTAGCAACTTGATTCTGAGCATCGCACCAAATCCTCTCCCCACAACAACATGCCTTTATATTTTAGGGTCTGCTGGCTGCACCTTGTCAGTCACATGTAATTTGGAAACCAATGACAGAACCCCAGGGGCCCACCACAGATGTTGGTCACACACCTGCACTCCATTGCTCCAGGCCCAGTTCCCTGCTGGCTCCTACTCACTGGCATCTCTGTTTTTCACCATGGTCATGAATTCCACTCAGTCAAAAAGGGCACTCGCTGGTGCAGTCATGATGAGCAACAGGAGATCTAAAGGTTCTCCAGGGGTTTCTGGTCATGGGATTCTCAAAAACTTTATAGTATTGGCCTAGCCATATGTCAAGAATGAAGAAGTTGGCACTGTTTGTTTTGATCCTTTCAGGAGCTATTAAGTGTTGAGGAATCTCCTTTCAGTAAAAGCTCTGGAGATCGCATGCAGGCAAGTCTTTTCAAGGAGTGGCGAAAGGTCACAGGAATCCAGGCCCATTGGGGTCTCAAATATGAGGTTCATGTGAGTTTGGGCTCTCAACTAGAGCTGAAAAGGCTTTAACAGCAAACTCATGTGAAATCCTGGCTGAGATTCCCAGTGCTCTGGAGAAAGCCACCCTCGGCCTAGATCTCAGTTTCCAAAGGCTCCTCTAATGCCTGGCCTTGTAAAATCCCAACACGATTCATGGCAAGAGTTCTCTGAGATCAGTTCCAGAACTGAGTCTCTAATGACATCACACCAGAGTTCAAACTGAGGTGGACCCAGTCATCTTTTCCAACCACCAGAATAACTGAGTATACATAAAATCACAGGGAAAAGAAGTCATTTCATAATGACAGCTCCATTAACTCTGACAGGGTCTTTCAGCACAATATTCTAAAAGATTTGTAAAAATTCATTAGGTTTCTCTATAACACTATGATGTGGACTTATTATTTCTTTTCTGCAGATGAGGAAACTGAAGCACAGAGAGATGGTGCACTTTGCTCAACATCATGCACCTGGTGAGTTATGGTTGGAAGCTGTGCAGCTGTGACCCCAGAGTATGGCTGGTGTCTCATAATAAATAATAAGAATTGTGAGTTTCCTCTGCTGGCTATCTCTGCTGGCAGCTCCTCTTTTCACCCAGGTGCCACCTCTTTCCAGTATCAGTTAAGGAGTTTCTGGTTTCTCATCTTGGGGTGAAGCCCCTAGCAGCACCTCCCCAACCGTAAGAATCTTCTAGGCAGATTCATGGAACTAAGGCCAGGTGATTATATTGGATGTCAGGACTGCTGTGGTGGAGGCAAAAATGGAGACATGCTGGACTTTCATTTCACTGGATTTGAACTGGAAATAGGCAGTTTTGGAAGAACCCAACACCTTGTCCCTGCAGAGGAAGACTGGCTACTGGAATGATTATGAAATCTGCATTGAGAACAACCAGAACTGCAAAGTGGGTCCTGTTGACATCCAAAAGCCTAAATCAAGCTGGGCCTGCTGCTGAAACCTGTGCTTCCACGTTGCACATTTAGAAAATCTTTCCCTTTACTGTTTAAGTTGGTTAAAGTCTATCTTCTATCACTGTAATGGAAAGAGCTCTATCTGAGAGAGGCTGGCCCCACAAAATCATGGTTTGGTCCAAATAATAACCCAGTGCTACCCATAAATAAAAGCCCATCTGCATGCTCCATATGCTCCAGTTCCAGTTACACAAATCCCAAAGGCCATTTCCTGGCCAAAACTTTCTCAGGATGCACCAGACAGAATAATCTGTCACTGCTCTTGGTTGTGACCATACAAAACTTTAGCTACTTAGTACTTATTTTAATCTACCTTGAAATACACTGAGGTATGTCTAAAACTCATTCATCAACATTTATCAAATGCTTGTGATGTGCTACATCTTCTTTAGGGCACAGAAATTTGGGCAAAATAATGTCAATTTATATCTGAGTCTTACTAAGTGTTGGGCACTCTGTTTGTGACCTAGCAAGCTTCAGTGATGTCACTGCATATCCCCAAAACCCCAATAGATAAGAAGGGTCATGCCTGAGGAAATAATGATGGAGCACCAAGATTTCAAAGCTGCAAAAGTGGCAAGTTAGTTATCAAATGAAGATGTAAATTTCTACAGACAAAGCTTTAGAACTTGTCTCACTGCACAAATCCTGCCAGCTTCACAAATTCCTAGTCCAGAAAGAGGATATAAAAAAATCTATAGGTATTAGAGAATTTTACAAAACATTTTTAGACTGTTATTCACCTTCTGATGAACACATGCATACACCAAATTTGGAGATGTTTTATCTATTTCTGTACCTCTAGTTCAGCTTCTTTGAGAGGCTGTGAAGTGTTTGATTCTCTGAGGCTGGAGAGATGGAGGCACAGGGACTGTGTGAAATTTTTTTCTGAGAGTAGAGAAGGTTAGAGACCAGTGAGTAATCTGCTATGGCTTAGGTCTGCAACATCTACCCAGTGCCCATTTATTAAAGGCTTATTCCCTATCTTGATGCTTTTGGGTGGTGGTTATGGAGCCTTTGAGAGGTGGGACCTAGCCAAGTTTTGGGGAGACTGTAATCCCAGCTATTCTGGAGGCTGAAGTAGGAGTATCACAAGTTCAAGGCTAGCCTTGGAAACTTAGCAAGACCTGATTCAAAATAAATGTCAAAAAACACTGGTGTATATCTAGGTGGTAGAACACCCTTGGATTTAATCCGTAGTTGGAGAGCATGACAGAGAGCAAGAGAGAGAGAGAGAGAGAGAGAGAGAGAGTGAGAGAGAAAGTAGGCATTGTAGATAACTGAAGGTGACCCCCCAAAAGGATTGTAGAAACCCAGTATTTTCCTGTCTGCCTCTGTTACACTTGGCCTTGAGTAGAAGTCTTTCCTAACACAAGCTTCAGTCTGATGTCCTCCCTAACTACAAGCCCAAATGCAACTAGGCAACCAGTCATGGACTCCAAAATTGTGAGCCAAAATAATCCTTTTCTTTCAAGGAGCTGTGGTGCATGCCTATAATCCCAGTGGTTCAGGAGGCTGAAGCAGGATGATTGCAAGTTTAAAGCCAGCTGCAGCAAAAAGCGAGGTACTGCACAACACAGTGAGACCCTGTCTCTAAATAAAATATAAAATAGGGCTTGGGATCTGGCTCCATAGATGAGTGACTCTGAGATCAATCACTGGCATTCCCCTAAAAAACAAAAGCAGAACAAAAAAAGAAAGAAGTCCTTTTATCTTTATAAATGTATTAACATAGGTAATTGTTAAAGTCAAGGAAAGCTGACTAACACAAAAACGAATGTGAATTTGTATGCTGAAACCTGGTTTTGACAGAGTATGTTTCCTTCAGACAGTCTTGTGATGTGGACCATCTTAGATATGGTCTACTGGGATAATCTAGAGGGCATGAATCCCCATCAGACACTTGGGAAGGTGGACCACCAGAGTCTGCAAAGAAAGAAGGAATTTTTAAGCTGTCCAGAGCTGCAGCTGCCTCAGGGCTGGTGGCTCCTTCTGTGCATTATTATTATTATTATTATATTAGTAGTTGGACACAATACATTTATTTTATTTATTTGTATGTGGCAAGACCCCTCATACCTGGGTGAAGGGGGAAGATCAGATATGGCCACAAAAAGGGTCCAGAAAATCCCTCCATCTAAAGGCAAGACCCCTCCAACCTAGGTGCGGGGGGGGGGGTGTGGTGGTGGTGGTGGTGGAAATGGGATATGGCCACACCCAGGATCCAGGGAACTCCCCCCTCTAGGGGCAAGACCCTTTGAACCCGCATGTCGAGGGGAGCTCCCCCGGCATCCAGGGTGAAGGGGACTCCTCAACCTAGGAGCAAGACTGCTCGGACCAGGGAGCCAAGGGTGATCACTTACGGTCACACCCATGGTCCAGGGGACTCTATACTCTAGGGTAGAGACCCCTCGAACCATATGCTGGGGGGGAGATCAGGTACGGCAGCTCTCAGGGTCCAGGGACCCTCCCCTTCTAGGGCCCAGTCTTCTCATACACGGATGCCAAGGGTAGATCAGGTAAGGCCACACCCAGGCTCCAGGGGACTCCCCACATTATGGTTGAAATCTCTCGAACCAGGTACCAGGTGTAGACCATATACAACTGCACCCAGGGTCCAGGGGATGCCCCTCTCTAGGGACGAGACCGCTTGAACCCGGGTGCCATGGGAGATGATATACGGCTACATCCATGGTCCAAGGGACTCCCCCTTCTAGGGGAGAGGCTCCTCAAATCGGATACTGTGGGGGAACTCATGTATCTCCACACCCAGTGTTCAGTGGACTCCCCCTTCTAGGGATGAGTCCCCTCAAACCCCGTGCGAGAGGGAGATGAGGAATGGCCACACCCAAGGACCAGGGGATGGCCCTTCTAGGGGTGAGACCTCTAGAACCCGGGTGCCGAGAAAGATCAGGTACTGCCGCACTCAGGTTCCAGGGAATCCCCCCCTCTAGGAGTGGATGCATTCGAACCTGGTGCTGGAGGTAGATCAGGTACTCCAGCACCCAGGGTTCAGGGGACTCCCCCCTCTGAGACCCCAGGAACCCGGGTGTTGGGAGGAGATAATGTACAGCTGCATCCAGGGTTCAGGGTACTTCCCCCTCTAGGGTATAGACCCCTCAAACCAGATGCCAGGGGAGATCAGGTATAGCCACCCCCAGGGTCCAGGGGACTCCCCATTCTCGAGTAGAGACCCCTCAAACCAGATGCCAGGGGTAGATCAGGTATGGCCATACCCAGGGACCAGGGGATGCCCCCTCTAGGGACAAGACCCCTCAAACCTGGGTGCTGGGGCTCATCAAGTACGGCTGCACTCAGGGACAAGGTGATGCCCCCCTCTAGGAGAGAGACCCCTGGAACCCGGGTGCCAAGGAAGATCAGGTACTCTTGCACCCAGTGTCCAGGGAACTCTCCCCTCTATTGGCTAAACTCCTTGAACCTGGGTCATGGGGGATATCAGTTATGGTATTGCCACACCCAGGGTCAAGGGGACTTTCCCCTCTAGGGACAAGACCCCTCGAACCTGGGTATTGGTGGGAGATAAGGTATGGCCGCACCCAGGGTCTAGGGGATGCCCCAATCTAGGAGCATGTCCCCTGGAAATTGGGTGCTGGGGAAGATCAGGTAGAGCCCCAACCAGGGTCCTGGGTTCGTACCCAGGTGAAGGTGGAAGATCAGGTACGGCTGCACCCAGGGTCCAGGGAACTCCTTCCTATAGGGGCAAGACCCCTCGAACACGGTGCCAGGGGAGAGCAGGTATGGCTGCACCCAGTGTCCAGGGGACAACCCACTCTAGGGGCGAGACCCCTCAAACCCAGGGGAAATCAGATACGACCACACACAAGGTCAAGGGGACTCCCCCCTCTAGGGGAGAAAACCCTCGTGTATGGGTGCCTGGGGGAGACCAGGTAAGGTACAGCCCAACCAAGGTTCCAGGGGGCTTCCTCTTCAGGGGCAAGACCCTTCATACCCAGGTGAAGGGGGTAGATCAGATACGGCTGCACCCAGGGTCCGGGAACTCCCCTCTGTAGGTGTGACACCCCTCGAAACCATGGGGAGATCAGGTACCACTGCACACAAAGTCGAGGGAACTTCCACAACTAGGGGCAAGACACCTCAAACCCTGGTGAGGGGGTGAGATCCTGTTTGGCCACACCCAGGATCCAGGGGACCCCCCGAACTGAGGAGGAGACCCATTGAACCCAGGTGTCAGGGGGAGATAAGTTACTTCCACACTCATGGTACAAGAGCCCCCCCCCCAGGGGAGAGACGCCTCAAATCAGGTACTGTGGAAGATCACGAACGGCTGCATCCAGGGACCAGGGGAACCCCCCTCTGGGGGTGAGATCCCTGAAACCCAGGTTCTGGGGAAGATCAGAGATGGCCCAGAGTCCAGGGAACTCACCCCTCCAGGGGGAAAACCCCTTAAACCTGGGTCCCTGCGGGAGATCAGGTATGGCATGGCTGCACCCAGCATACAGGGGACTTCCCACTCTATGGACCAGACCCCTCCAACTCGGGTGTCTGTGTGAGATTATGTACGGCCACACCCAAGGTCCAAGAGATGCCCCACTCTAGGGGTGTGACCCCTGGAATTTGGGTGCTGAGAAAGATCAGGTAGGGCCCCACCCAAGTTCCAGGGGTCCCCCACTATATGGGCGAGAACCCTCCTACCCAGATGAAGGTGGGGAAATCAGGTAAGGCTGCACCCAGGGTCCAGGGAACTCTCCCCTCTAGTGGCGAGACCCCTTGAACATGGTGCCCGAGGGAGAGGAAGTAATCCAGGGTCCAGGGGACTTCTCCCTTTACGGGCAAAACCCCTGGAATCTTGGTGCCTGGGGGAGATCAGGTATGGTACAATCGCACCCATGGTCCAGGGGACTCTGCCCTCTAGGGACGAGACCCCTCACACTCGGGTGTTGGTAGGAGATAAGGTATGGCCGCACCCAAGGGCCAGGGGATGCCCCCCCTCTAGGAACGAGAATTCTTAAATCAGATATGCTGGGGGAAGATCAGGTATGGCAGCAACCAGGGACTAGGGGAAAACCCTCACTAGGGGAGAGACCCAGCAAACCCGGTGCCGGGGGAGATTAGGTGCAGTGGCACCCAGGTTCCAGGGGACTCGCCCCTTAGGGATGAGACATTTGGAACATGGGTGCCAGGGTAGATGAGGTACGGCCTCACTTAGGTCCAGGGGAATCCCCCCTCAAGGGGAGAGAACCCTGAAACCTGATGCCAGGGGGAGATCAGGTATGGAAGCAACTCTCGAACATGGAACTTTGGATAGATCATATACGTGTGCACCCAAGTCCAGGGGGCTTCGCCCACAAGGGGCAAGACCCTTCGAATCAGGTGTCTTGGGGAGATCAGGTACAGCTGCACACAAGGTCCAGGGGAATCCCCCCTATAGAGGTGAGACCCCTGGAAATTGGTTGCTGGTGGGAGATTAGGTACCATGGCACCCAGGGTCCAAGGGACTCCCCCTTTATAGATGAGTCACCTGGAACCCGGTGCTGGGTGAGATAAGGTACTGCCGCACCCAGGGTCCAGAGGACTTCCCCCTCTATGGGAGAGACCCCTCGAATGTGATGGCATGGGGAGATAAGGTATGGCAGCAACCAGGGTCCAGGGGTGCCCCATAAGGGGCGAGACACCTCGAACACGGATGCCAGGGGGAGATCAGGTAATGCCGCACCAGGGTCCAAGGAACTCCCCCCTCTAGGGGCAAAACCCCTCGAACCTGGGTGCCAGGAGAGATCAAGTACGCCCGCACTCAGGGTCCAGGGGACACCCGCCTCTAGGGTAGAGACACCTCGAAACAGATGCCGGGAGGAGATCAGGTACAGCAGTACCCAGGGTACAGGGATACCCCACTCTATGGGCGAGTTTCCTCGAACCCGGATGCTGGGGATAGATCAAATATGGCCACACCCAGTGTCCAGGGGACTCCTTATTTTAGGGGCAAAACCTCTCAAACCAGGTGCCGGTGGGAGATCAGGTACAGCTGCACCCAGAATCCAGGGAAAGCCCCTCTCTAGGGACAAGACCCATTAAACCCGGGTGCAGAGGTAGATCATGTACGGCTTCACCTAGGGTCCAGGGGCCTCCCCTCTCTAGGGTAGAGGCACCTTGAACCAGATACCAGGGGTAGATGAGGTACGGCACCACCCAGGGTCCAGGCATGCCCCCCTATAGAAACTAGACTCCTGGAACCTGGATGCCTGAGGGAGATCAGGTACAGCCACAGCCAGGATCTGAGATACTCTTCCCTCTGGGGGAGAGACCCCTCGAACCCGGTGCCAGGATGAGATCAGGTACCACTGCACCCAGGGTCCAGTGGACTCCCCCCACTGGGTGCGAGACTTCTCAAAGCTGGTGCGGGGGGAGATCAGATATGGCTGCACCCTGAGACTAGGGAACGACCCACTCTAGGGGCGAGACCTCTCGAACCTGAGTGTCAGGGGGATATTAGGTACGGCCGCACCCAGGGAACATGGGACATCCCCCTCTAGGGGTGAGACCCATGGAAACTGTATGCGGAGGAAGATCAGGTACTGCCGCACCCAGGGTCCAGGGAACTACCCCCTAAGAGGCGAAAGCCCTCGAAACGGTGGCGGGCAGAGATCAGGTATTGCAGCACCAAGGGTCCAGGGAATCCCCCCTCTAGGGGAGAGACCCCTCGAAACAGAGGCTGAGAGGAGATCAGGTATGGCACCTCCCAGGGTCCAGGGATGCCCCCATCTATGGGCGAGTCTCCTGGAACGCAGATACTGGGGGTAGATCAGATACAGCAGCACCCAGAGTCCAGAGGACTCCCCACTTTAGGGGCAAATCCTCTTGAACCAGGTGACAACGGCAAGATCAGGTACAGCCGCACCCAGGATCCGGGGTAAGCCCCTCTGTAGGGACCAGATCCCTTGAACCTGGGTGCAGGGGGAGATCAGGTACGGCCACACCTAGGGTCCAAGGGCTCCTCACTTTAGGGGAGAGAGCCCACGAACCTGGATGCCGGGGTGGAGATAAAGTAAGGTACATCTGCACCCAGGATCCAGGGGATTCCCTTCACTACGACGAGACCCCTCGAACCTGGGTGGCGTGGGTAGATCAGGTACTGCTGCTCCCAGTGTCCAGAGAACTCCCTGCTCTAGGCGTGAGACCCCTGGAACCCGGTGCAGAGCGGAGATGAGGTAGGACCGCACCCAATGTCCAGGGGATGCCGCCCTCTAGGGGTGAGACCCCTCTAACCCAGTGTAATTGGGAGATCAGGTATGGCCACACCCAGGGTCTAGGGGTTCCCCTCTTTAGGGTCGAGACACCTCAAACTCGGGTGCCAGAGGAAGATCAGGTACGCCTGAATCCAGGGTCCAGGGGATTCCCCCCTGTAGGTGCGAGATGCCTCAAATCCCATGGGAGATCAAGTGCCACTGCACACATTGTCGAGGAGACTCCAGCTTGTAGGGGTGAGATCCTAAAACCCAGATGCCCTGAAAGAGATAAGGTATGGCCGCAGGCAGGATCCAAGGGACTCCCCCCTCTAGGGTAGAGACCCCTCAAACTCAGGTCCCAGGGCAGATCAGGTAAAGCCGCACCCAGGGTCCAGGTGACTCCCACCTCTAGGGTCGGGACCCCTCAAACCAGGTGCCATGGGGAGATTAGTACTGCCACAAACAGGGTTCAGGGGACTCCCCCCTCTAGGGCAGAGACCCTTCAAACCCAGGGAAAGATCAAGTACTGCAACACACAGGGCCGAGGGGACTCCTTCCTCCAGGGACTAGAGCTTCGAACCCAGGTGCTGGGGGGAGATCATGTACAGCCGCACCCATGGTCCAAGGGACTCCCTCTCTTGGGAAAAGACCCCTTGAAGCCGAGTGCCAGGGGAGATCAGGTAAGGCCGCATCCTGGGTCCAAGGGACTATCCCTATAGGGGAGACACCCCTCTGACCCGG
This sequence comes from Ictidomys tridecemlineatus, assembly GCF_052094955.1. Classification (NCBI taxonomy): domain Eukaryota; kingdom Metazoa; phylum Chordata; class Mammalia; order Rodentia; family Sciuridae; genus Ictidomys; species Ictidomys tridecemlineatus. The sequence goes on from NW_027526129.1 coordinate 700,653, forward strand.
GTGCCAAGGGGAGATCAGGTACTATCGCACCCAGGGTTGCATGGACTCCACCATCTAGGGGCGAGACACCTCGATACTGGTGCGGGGTGGAGGTCAGGTATGGCGGCAACCAGGGACCAGTGGACACACCCCCTCTAGGGGCAAGACCCCTCAAAAGCAGGTGCCAGGGGGACATCAGGTAACGCCACACACAGAGACCATGGGATGCCCCCTCTAGGGGTGAGAACCCTGGAACCCGGATGCTGGGGAAGATCAGGTACACCCGCACCCAGGGTCCAGGGGACTCCCTCCTCTAGGGGAGAGACCCCTCCAACACGGGGGGACATCAGGTACCACCGCGCACAACGTGGAGGGTACTCCTTTTTTTAGGGGGAAGCTTCCTGGTCCCTGGGTGAAGCAGTACCTGACCTTCCCTGGCACGCTAGTCCCAGTGGTCTCACCTCTAGATAGGGGTATTCCCTGAGTGCAGCCATACTTGATGTCCCTCTGGCACCAGGTTACAGGGGCGTGTCCCATGGTGCCTGGGTGTGGCTGTACCTAATCTCCCCTTGGCATTTTTTGAGGGTTCTCTACCCTCCAGGGGTGAGTCCCCTGGACCATGGGTGCAGCCTACCTTATCTCCCCCCGACACCCGGGTTCGAGGGGTCTCCTCCCTAGATGGGAAGTCCCCTGGACCCTGGGTACCGCCGTACCTGATCTCTCCCCCTCCCCGTACCAAGGTTCGAGGGCATTTGCCCCTTGAGTGTACAGTTCCTTGGAACTTGGTTGCAGCAGTACCTGATCTTCCCCAGTATCTGGGTTCCAGGGGTCTTGTCCCTACAGGGGGACGTCCCCTGGTCCCCGCTTGCGGCCGTACCTGATGTCCCCCTGGCACCAGGTTCGAGACATCTCACCCCCAGTGGAGGGCGTCCCCTGGTCCCTGGGTGCAGGAGTTCCTCATCCCCCCCCTTGCACCGGGTTTGAAGGGTCTTGATCCTAAAAAGGGGAGTCCACTGGACAGTGGGTGTGGTGATACCTGATTTTTCCCCGGTACCCGGGTTCGAGGGGTCTCTTCCCTAGAGGATGGAGTCTCTTGGGCCTTGGGTACAGCCGGGCCTGATCTCCCCCAGCACTCGGTTTCAAGGCATCTTGTTCCTGGAGAGGGGCATCACCTGGACCCTTGGTACCTGATCTCCCTCCGGCACCTGGTTCGAGGGGTTTCACCCCTAAAGTAGGGAGTCCCCTGGACCCTGGGTGCGGCCTTACCTGATAAAACCCCCACATCCGGTTATGAGGTGTCTGGGCCCTAGAGGGGAGGGGTCTCTTGGCCCTGGGTGCTGTCGTACATGATTTCCCCCCGGAATATTGTTCAAGGTGCCTCTACCCTAGAGGATAGAGTCCCCTGGACCCTGGGTGCAGCTGTCAGTGAACTCCCTTGGCTCCCCGGTTCAAGGGGTCTTGCCCCTAGGATTGGGAATCCCCTCGACCCTGGCTGTGACGGGAGCTCTCCGGAAACAAGGGTTCGAGTGGTCTCGCCTATAGAGGGGGGAAGTCCCCTGGATCCCGGGTGCAGCAGTACCTGATCTCTCCCCAGCACCTACGTTCAAGGGTTTTCACCCCTAGAAGGGGGGGTCCCCTCGACCTTGTATGCAGTGGTACCTGATCTCCCCCTGGGTTGAGGGGTCTCACCCCTAAATGTGGGCATCCTCTAGACCCTAGGTCTGGCCATACCTGATCTTCCCCCTTCACCCGGGTTCTAGGGGTCTCGCCCCTAAAGAGGGGGGCCACTGGACCCTGGGTATGGCCATACCTGATCTTCCCTGGAACCTGAATTCAAGGGCTAATACCCCTAGAGGGGGGCGTTCCCTGAACCCTGGATGCAGCCATACCAAATCTCACACCAACACCCAGGTTCCAATGGTCTCAACCATAGAGGGGAGTGCTCTTGATCCTGGCTGCAGCCGTACCTTATCTGATCTCCCCCCAGCACCAAGGTTCAAGGGGTTTCACCCCTAGATTGGGGAATTCCCTGTACCCTGGGTGAGGCCGTACCTGATTCTCCCTGCACACGGTTTACAGTGGTCTCACCCCTAGAGTGGTTCATCTCCTAGTCCCTGGTTGCAGCCATTCCTGATCTCCTCCCATCACCTGGTTTGAGTCGTCTTGCCCCTAGATGGAGGGATTCCCTGGACCCTGGGTGTGACTGTACCTGATCTCCCCTCTTCACACAGGTAAGAGGGGTGTCACCCCTAAAGAGTGGGACACCAGGACGCTGGGGACGGCCATTCCTAATCTTACACCAATCCCTGGATTTGAGGGGACTTGTCCCTACAGAGAGGAGTCGCCTGAATCCTGGGTGCAGCCATATCATACCTGATCTCCCCCCGGCACCCAGGTTGGAGGGGTTTTGCCCCTAGAGGGGGGAGTCCCCTGGATCCTGTGTGCAGATGTACCATACATGATATACCCCAGTAACCTGGGTTCCAGGGATCTCTCCCCTAGAGGAGGGTGTCCCTTGGGCCTGGGTTCAGCCATACCTGATCTCCCCCAGCACCCATGTTCAAGGGGTCTCATCCCTAGAGAGGCCGTGTCCCCTGGACTCTGCGTGTGGCTGTAGCTGATCTCCCCCCAGCAGCTGGTTTGAGAGGTTTCGCCCCTAAAGTGGGGAGTGCCCTGGACCCTGGATGCAGCCATATCGGATCTACCCCTGGCACCCGGGTTTGAGGAGACTCGCCCATAGAAGGGGGCTTTCCTGGACCATGGGTGCTGCTGTACCTGATTTCCTCCAGGCATCTGTTTCAAGGTGTTTCTAACATAGAAGGGGGGGGTTCCCGTGGTCCATGGGTGCGGCCGAAGCAGATCTCCCCTGGCTCCTGGGTTCTAGGGGTCTCACCCCTAGGGTGGGCAGTCCCCTTGACCCTGGCTGCAGCGGGAGCTCCACCCGACCCGTGAGTTCGAGAGGTCTCTCCCCTAAAGTGGAGAGGCCCCTGGACCATGGGTGCAGCAGTACCTGATTCCCCAGGCACCCAGGTTGGAGGGGTCTCACCCCTAGATGGGGAAGTACGTGGACCCTGGGTGTTGCAGACCCGTGTCCCAGGGGTCTCCTCCGTAGAGGAGGACGTCCCCTGGTCCCTGGGTGCGGCCGTACCTGATCTGTCCCCTGCATTGTGTTTGAGGGGACTCACCCCTAGAGTGGGGTGTCCCTGGACCCTGGGTGCTGCCATACCTAATCTCCTGCTGCGATCCGGTTTTGTTGGGTCTCTCCCCTAGAGTAGAGAGTCCCCTCGTCAATGGCTGTACCCGGAGCTCCCCTGACACCCGGGTTCGAGGGGTGTCTCCCTTAGAGGGGGGAGTTCCTTGAACTTTGGGAGTGGCCGTCCATGATCTTCCCTCGGCATCCAGGTTCGAAGGTGTCGCCATAGAGGGAGGAGTCCCCTAGACCCTGTGTGCGGCTGGGTTCGGGGGTCTCCCCCCTAAAGGGAGTATTACCCTGGACCCTTGTTGCGGCCATACCTGATCTCCCCCTGGCACCTTGTTTGCCCGTCTTGCCCCTATTGGGGGAGTCCCCTGGACCATGGTTGCGGCAGTACCTGATATCTCCCTTTCACCTGGGTTCGAGGGGTCTCGTCTCTAGAGGACGGAGGCTCCTGGACCATGGTTCCAGTCGTACCATACCTGACCTCCCCCACCAGCTCCCAGGTTCGAGGGGCTTCGCCCTAGAGGGGGGAGTTCTCCAAATCCTGGGTATGTCAGTACCTGATCTTACCCAGTAACCAGGTTCCAGGTGTCTCGCATCTAGAAAGGAGAGTCCCTTGGTCCCTTGGTGCATCTCTACCTGATCTCGCCCTCACACTAGATTTGAGGGGTCTCACCCCTAGAGGGAGGCGTCCCTAGACCCTCCTTGCTATGGTACCTGATCTCCCCCCTCATCGGGTTTGAGGGGTTTCTAGCCTAGGTGGGGATTCCCTGGGTGTGGCCATACATGTTCTCCCCTGGAAACCAGGGTTCGAGTTGTGTCTCCCCTAGAGAGGGCCATCACCTGGACCCTGGGTGCACCCTACCAGGTCTCCCCACACACCAGGATCTATAGGTTTCACCCCTAGAGGGGAGAGTTCACTAGACCCTGGGTGCGGTGGTACCAGATCTCCCTCCCAGGGTTCGAGGGGTCTCACCTGTAGAGGGGGGAAGAGTCCCCTCAAACCTGGGTGCAGCCCTACCTCATCTCTCCCCCCCCCCACATCTGTTTCGAAGAGTCTCACCCCTAGGGGGGGTGTGTCTGGACCCTGGGGGCTGCCATACCTGAAATTTCCCCAGAATCTGGTTAGAGGCATCTCGCCCCTAGAAGGGGGTGTCCCCTGCTCCCTGGGTGCAGCTGTACCTGATCACCTCAGGCACCCGGGTTCCAGGGGTCTCACCACTAGAGGGGTGATTCCCGTCCTCCGTCCTCCTTGTGTGCTGTGAAACCTAATCTCCTCAAGGGTTTGAAGGGTCTGGAACCTAGATGGAGGCGTACACTGATCCCTGGGTGCAGCAGTACATGATCTATCCCAGCAACAAGGTTCCAAAGTTCTCCTCCATAGAGGGGGCGTCCCCTGGTCCCTGGGTGATTCCAGACCTGATCTCCCGTCTGTTTGAAGAGGTCTCTACCCTAGAGGTGGGAATCCCCTGTACACTGGGTGCGGCCGTACCTGATCTCCTCCCAGGACCAAGGTTTGAGGGGTCTCTCACCTAGATTAGAAAGGTTCATGGGGTCTCCCACTAATTGGGGGAGTCCTCTGGACCCTGGGTGTGGCTGTACATGATCTCTCCCCGCATCCGGGTTCAAAGGTCTCCTCCGTAGAGAGGGGAGTCCCCTCGAACCTGTGTGCGGCAGTACTTGATCTTTACCTGGGTTCCAGGGGTCTCGCCCCTGGAGGGGGGGCGTTCCCTGGACAAAGGTTGCTGCTGAACCTGATCTGCCCCACACCATGTTTGACGGTCTAGCCCCTAAATGTGGGAGTTTCCTGGACCATGGGTGCGGCCGTACCTGATCTCCCTCCGGCACCTGGTTTGAGAGGTTTTTCCCCTAAAGTGGGGAGTCCCCTGGACCCTGGGTGCAGCCGTATCTAATCTACCCCGTGCATCCATGTTAGAAGAGATTCGCCCATAGCGGGGGGCATACCTGGACCCTGGGTGCTGCCTGCCGTACCTGATCTCCTCCTGGCATCTGTTTCGAGGGGTTTCTAACCAAGAGGGGAGAGGCCCCAGGAACCCGGGTGTGGCCGTAACTGATATCCCCCGGCTCCCGGGTTCGCCCATAAATTGGAGAGTCTCCTTGACCCTGCCTGTGGCGGGAGCTCCCCTCGACATGCGTGTTCGAGGGGTCTCTGCCATGGAGCGGGGAGATCCCTGGATGCTGGTACGGCATTACCTGATCTTCCCCGGCACCTGGGTTCCAGGTTTCTCACCCCTAGAGGGGACACTCTCTGTTCACTGTGTGCAGTCGTACCTGATGTATTTCTGGCACCCAGTTTTGAGGGGTCTCATCCCTAAATGGGGGAGTCCCTTGGACCCTGGGTGGGGCCCTACCTGATCTCTCCCCCAGCAACCGTGTTCGAGGGGTCTCTCCCATAGGGGGAGGATTTCCCTCGTCACTGGGTGCAGGTACCTCATCTCCCCCCTTCACCTGGGTACGAGGTGTCTGACTCCTAAATAGGGGGACCCCTGGACACTGGGTGCGGCGGTGCCTAATCTCACACCAACCCTCTGATTCCAGTGGTCTCTTCCCTATAGTGGGGAGTCCCCGGGATCCTGGTGCAGCCACATACATAATCTTCCTCACGCATCTGGGTTTGAGGAGTCTCTGCCCTAGAAGGGGAAGTCTCCTTGACCCTGTGGGCGGAGGTACTTCATCTCCCTCTGGGTTCGAGGGATCTCGCACTTAGATGGGGGAATCCCCTGACCCTGGGTCTAGGTGTATCTGATCTGCCCCTGGATCCCGGGTTCGAGGGATCTGGACACTAAATAGGGGGAAACCTGAACACGGGGTGCTTCCATATCTGAAATTCCCCAGGCATCTGGTTATAGGTGTGTTGCCCCTAGTGGGGGGTGTCCCTTGGTGTCTGGGTGCAGCTGCACCTATCTCCTCTGGCACCTGAGTTTGAAGGGTCTCACCCCTTGAGGTGGCGTCCGCGGTTATCTGTGTTAGGCGATTCCTGATGTCCCCCTGACACAGAGTTTTGAGGACTCTCGACTCTAGAGAGGGGCATCCCCTGGCCCTGGGTTCGGCCCTACTTGATCTCCCCATGAACCGGGTTTGAGGGGTCCCCTCGACAATGTCTGTGATGGGAATTTCCCCAGACACCCGGGTTCGAGGCGTCTCTCCCCTAGAGAGGGGAGTCAACTCGACCCTGGGTGCCAGGGTATATGATTTTCCCCCAGGTTCGTGGGTCTCTCACCTAGAGAGGGTAGAACCCTGGACCCAAGTTGCAGCCATATCTATCTCCTCCAGCACCATGTTTGATGGTCTCGCCCTTAGATAGGCTTGTTCCCTGGACCATGGGTGTGGCAAAACCTGATATCACCTGGGTGCAAGAGGTCTTGTCCCTAGAAGATGGAGTCCCTTGGACCATGGTTGGTGTCCTACCATATCTGATCTCCCTCTGGCAGCCAGGTTCACAGGGTTTCGCCCCCAGGGGGGGGAGTTCCCTGGACCCTGGGTGCCTCCTACCTGATCTCTCTCCAGGCACCTGGTTTGAGTTGTTTCGCCCTTAAGTGGGGAGTCAACTGCACCCTGGGTGCGGACGTATCTGATCTACCCTGGCATCCTTATTAGAGGAGACTCGCCCATAGAGGGGAGAGTCCCTGGTCCCTGGGTGCTGCCATACATGATCTCTTCCCAGCATTTGTTTTGAGAGGTCTCTACCCTACAGGGTGGAGTCCCTTTTACCCTGGGTGCAGCCGTAACTATTCTCCCCTGGCTTCCAGGTTTGAGGGGTCTCGCCCCAAGAGTGGGGAGTCCACCCGACCCTGGATGTGGCTGGAGCTCCCCCTACACGCGGGTTCCAGTGTAACCCTGGATCATGGGTTTGGTCGTACCTGATCTTCCCCGGGCACCATGTTTGACCGGTCTCATCTCGAGAGGGGAGAGTCCCCTAGAACCTGGGTGCAGCCATACCTGATTACCCACGGCATCCGTTTTGAAGAGTTTCACCCCTAGGGGGTGCGTCCGTGGACCCTGGGTGCTTCCATACCTGAAATTCCCCTGACATCTAGTTAGAGGCATCTCACCCCTAGAAGGGGGTCGTCCCCTGGTCGCTGGGTACGGCTGTACCTGATCTGCCCTGGCACCCGGGTTCCAGGGAACTCACCACTAGAGGGGTGATTCCAGTCGTCCTTGTGTGCTGTGGAACCTAGTCTCCTCCTGGGTTCCGTGGTGTCGAACCTAGATGGAGGCGTCCCCTGAACCCTGGGTGCGGCAGTACATGATCTTCCCCAGCACAAGGGTTCCAAATGTCTCCTCCCCAGATGGTGTGTCCCCTGGTGCCTGGGTGCTTCTCTCCCCTGCATCTGGTTCTAGTGGTCTCTATCCTAGAGGTGGGAGTCCCCTGTACACTGGGTGTGGCCATACTTGATCTCACCCCAGGACCAAGGTTTGAGGGGTCTCTCCCCTAGATTAGAGAGACCCCTCGACAATGGCTGTGGAGCGACCTTCCTCCAACACCCAGGTGTGAGGGGTATCTTCCCTTGAAGGGGGAGTCGCCTAGACCTTGGGAGTGGGCATACCGGATCTACCCCTGGCATCCAGGATCGAAGGTCTTGCACCTAGAGGGGGGAGTCACTTCGACGCTGTGTGTGGTGGTACATGATTTTCCCTCAGGTTCCCTCTAGGGGGAGTCCTCTCGACCACGTGTGCGGCAGTACTTGATCTTTACCCAGGTTCCAGGGGTCTCGCCCCTAGAGGGGTGAGTTCCCTGGACCCCGGTAGTGGCCGTACCTGATCTCCCCCCGGCACCATGTTTAACAGTCTGGCCCCTAGATGGGGGAGTTCCCTGGACCGTGGGTGAGGCAGTTCCTGATATTCCCCCTTCACCTGGGTTGGTTGGGTCTCCTCCCTAGAGGACAGAGTCCCCTGGACCATGGTCCCGGCTGTTCTGTACCTGATCTCCTCCCTGACGCCCAGTTTCGAAGGGTTTCACCCCTAGAAGGGGCAGTTCCCTGGACCCTGGTTGCAGCAGTAACTGAACTTCACCACCACCCGGGTTCCAGATGTCTGCATCTCGAAGTGGATGTCCCTTTGTTCCTGGGTGTGGCAATACCTTATCTCCCCCCATCAACCGGGTTCCAGGGGTTTCCTCGCTAGAGGAGGTTTTCCCCTGGACCCTGGGTACCGCTTTACCTGATGTGCCCCCAGCACCCAGGTTTGAGGGCTTTGGCCCCTTGAGAGGGGATTTCCCTGGATCCTGGGTGCAGCAGTACTTTATCTTCCTAGGCAACCAGGTTCCATGGGTCTCTCCCCTAAAGGGGGGCATCCTTTGGTCCCTGGGTGTGGCCGTAACTGATTTCCCCCCAGCACCAGGATGGAGGGGTCTTACCCCTAGAGCGTAGCGTCCCCTGGTCTCTGTGTGCAGCCGTACATGATCTTCCCCCAGTACCCGGGTTCGAGGGGTCTCTCCCCTAGACAGGGAGTCCTTTAGACGCTGGGTATGGCCGTACTTGATCTCCTTCCGCCTTCTGGGTGCGGGTAGTCTCGCGCCTAGAGGGAGGCGTCCTGGACCCGGGATGCTGCCATACCTGATGTCCCCCAGCATCTGGTTCAAGGAGTCTCTACTCTAGAGGGGTGAGTCCCCGGGTCCTTGGGTGCGCTCGTACCTGATCTCCCATGTCCCGGGTTTGATAAGTCTTGCTCCTATAGTGGGGAGTCCCCTTGAAACTGGCTGAGGTGGGAGCTCCTCCCAGCACCCGGGTTTGAGGGGTCTCTCTCCTAGAGGGGGTAGTCACTTAGACCCTGGGTGTGGCCATACCTTATCTCTCTCTGGCATCCAGAATCGAGGGTCTCGCCCCTAGAAGGGGAGGCTCCTTGACTCTGTGTTTGGTGAAATTTGATCCCCCCCCCCCTGTTCGAGGGTATTCATCCCTAAAAGGGGGAATCCCTTGGACCCAGGGTTCAGGTGTACCTGATCTGCCCCTGGCACCCGGGTTTGTGGGGTCTCGACCCTAAAGAGGAGGAACCCTGGACCCTGGGTGCAGCCGAACCTTATCTCCCACTGGCACCCGTGTTAAAAAGGTCTCACCCCTAGAAGGGGGCGTGCCCTGGACCATGGGTGCGGTCATACCTCATCTTCCCCAAACACCTGGGTTCCAGGGATCTCATCAGTAGAGGGGACTTCCCCCTTGTACCTGGGTGCAGCCGTACCTGATCTCCCCACACACCCGATTTGAGGTGTGTCGCCCTTAGAGGGGAGAATCTACTGGACCTGGGTGCGGTGGTACCTGATTCCCTCCCCCCCCCCATCTGTGTTGGAGGGGTCTCTCCTCTAGAGGGGTGTGTCCCCTCGATCTTGTGTCTAGTGGTACCTGATCTCCCCACGGGTTCGAGGGTTCTTGCCACTAGATGGGGGAGTCCCCTGGAACTGGGTGCCACCTCAATTGATCTTCCCCCAGCACCTGGTTTCGAGGAGTCTCGTCCCTAGAGGGAGGCTTCCCCTGGACCCTGGGTGCACCCGTACCAGATTTCCCCCAGGCACCGTGTTTCAGGGGTCTCACCCCTAGAGGGGGGAGTTCCCTAGTCCCAGGGTGCAGCCGTACCTGATCTCCCCCCTTCACATGGGTACGAAGTGTCTCGCCCCTAAATAGGGGGAACCCTGGACCCTGGGTGTGCTTGCACCTGATCTTCCCCGGCACCCAAATTCCAGGGGTGAGGCCCCTAGAACGGGGGCATCCCCTGGACCCTGGGTGCGATCGAACCTTTTCTCCCACCAAGAACCGGGTTTGAAGGGTCACATCCCTAGATGGGTATCCCCTCGAACATGAGTGGGGCCAAAATTTATCTCCCACAGACACCCAGTTTCCAGTGGTCTCGTCCCTGGAGAGGAGAGTCCTCTGGATACTGGGTGCAGTTATACCTTATCTCCCCTAGGCATGGGGTTCCAGGGGTCTCGCCCCTAGAGGGGAATTCCCTGTACACTGTGATCGGCTGTACCCTAACATCTTGAACAACCAGGTTCAAGTTGTCTCGCCCTTAGAGGTGGGTGCCCCTGACCCTGAGTGTGGCTGTACCTCATTTTCCTCCAGCCCCTGGTCTGAGGGTTCTCACCCCTAGCGGGTGTAGTCCCCTAGAGCCTGGGTGTGGCCATACCTGATCTCCCCATGGCACCTGGTTTGATCTTCCCCATGGCGCCGGTAGATGGGGGAGATTCCTTAACTCTGGGTGTGTCCATAAATTATCTCCCCCTACAACTGGGCTCAACGGATCTCATCCCTAGATGGGGGAGTCTCCGGGATCCTGCTGAACCTGATTTTTGCCCCACCACCCGAAATTGAGGGGTCTCTCCCTTGGATGGGGAAGTTCTTTCGACCTTGTGTGCAGTAGTACCTGATCTCAACTTGGGTACAAGAGGTCTCGCCCTAGAGGGGCGAGTCCCCTGGAACCCGGGTGCAGCCGTATCTGTTCTCTCACCAGCCCCATGTTCGAGGGGTTTCGCCAATAAAGAAGGGAAAACCTGGACACTGGGCGAGGCTGTACCTGATCTCCCCCGACACCCAGATTCGAGGGATCTCACCCTGTGAGTGGGCATCCCCTGGTCTCTGTTTGCAATTGTACCTGATGTCCCCCTAGCACCCGGTATTGAGAGGTCTAGCCCCTCAGGGGGGCATCCTGTGGACCCTAAGTGTGGCCCTACATGGTCTCCCCCAGCACCCAGGTTCAAGGGGTCTTGTCCCTAGTGAGGGGCTTCCCCTGGACCCTGGATGCAGCCGTACCTGATTTCCCCTGGCACCTGGTTCGAAAGGTTTTGCCCCTAAAGTGGGGAGTGCCCTGTACCCTGGATGTGGCTGTATCTTATCTACCCCTAGAATCTGAGTTTGAGGAGGCTCACCCATAGAGGGGGGGCATCCCTGGACCCTAGGTTCTGCTGTACCTGATCTTCCCGCAGTAGCTATTTCAGGGGTTTCTAACCTAGAAGGTGGAGTCCCCTGGACTCTGGGTGTATCCCTAACTGAAATCCCCCAGCTCACAAGTTCCCGGAGTCTTTCCCCTTGGGTGGGGAGTCCGCTCAACACTGACTGCGGCGACAGTTCCCCCCGACACACGAGTCCAGGTGGTCTCTCACCTACATGGGCGAGTCCCTGAAATCTGGGTGTGGCTGTACCTGATCTCCATGGCAGAGACCCCTCGAACATGCGTGTCGGAGGGAGCTCCTGCAGCAGGAAGGGTCGAGGAGACTAACCAATTTATAGGCGAGACCACTCGAACCCCGGAGCCAGGGGAGATCAGGTATGGCCGCACTCAGGGTCCAGGGAACTCCCCCCTCTAGTGGTGAAACACCTCAAACCTCAGTGCCAGAGGGAGATCAGGTATGGTACGGCCACAACCATGGTCCAGAGGATTCTCTCCTCTGGTGAGGAGACTTCTCCAACCTGGGTGAAGGGGGAAGATCAGGTACTCAGCACCCATGGTCCAGGGAACTCTAACATATAGGGGCTAGACCATCAAACACGGTGCTAGGGGAGATCAAGTATGGCCGCAACCTGGGTCCAGGGAACACCCCCTCTAGGGGTGAGAACCCTGGAACCCGGGTAAAGATCAAGAACTGCCGCATACAGGGTCGAGGGGATTTCCCCCTCTAAGGGTGAGACCTTCGAACCCGGATGCAGGGGGGAGATCATGTACAGCCACACCCAGGGACCAGAGGACTCCCCTTTCTAGGGGCAAACCCCAGGAACCTGAGGGAAAATCATGTACCACCGCACACAACGTCGAGGCGACTCCCCCCTCTGACTGGGAGACCTTCGAACCTGGATGCTGGGGAGAGATCCAATGCAGCCACACCCAGGGTCGAGGGGAGTCCTTCTTCAAGGGGAGAAGCCCCTCAAACCTGGGTGTTGGGGGGGCGGTCGCGCCCCAGCCATTGTCGAGGGGTCTCTCTAATCTAGGGGGAGAACAGGCACGGCTGCACCCAATGTACAGGGGACTCCCACCTCTAGGTTAGAGACCACTCGAAACAGATGCTTGGGGTAGATCCGGTCTAGAAGCACCCAAGTACAAGGGGACGCCCCCTCTAGGGAGCAGACCTTTGGAATCCGGGTGCTGGGGAAGATCATGTACTGCCACACCCAGTATTCAGGGGACGCCTCCATCTAGGTTCGACACCCCTCAAACCCGGGAGGAGACTAGGTTCCAAGCACACAAGGACGACGGGAATCACCCCTCTAGCGGTGAGACCCCTGGAACCCGGGTGCCAGGGCAGATCAGGTATGGGCACACCCAGGGACCAAGGGACCACCCCTTCTAGGGGCGAGAGGCCTCTAACCAGATGCCTGGGGAATTTCAGGTATGGCAGCACTCAGGTTCCACGGACGCACCCCCTAGGGGCGAGACTCTTGGAAACGGATGCAGGGGGAGATCAGGTACGCCTGAACCCAGCACCCAGGGGACTTTCCCCGCTTGGGCGAGAATGCTCAAACACGGTGCCGGGGAAAGATTAGGTATGGCCGCACTCATGATCCAGGGGACTGCCCCCTCTAGGGGAGAGACCCATCGAACCCGCGTGTAGGGGGAGTACCTGCCACATCCAGGGTCAGGTGGATGTGGCAGGTACTTGGGACGAGACCCCTTAAACCGAGGAGCCGGGGAAGATTTGTTACAGGCGAACCCAGGGTAAAGGGGACTCCCACCTGTAGGGTAGAGACCTCTTGAAAGAGATGCCGGGAAGAGATCATGTAAGGCAGCATCCAGGGACCAGGAACGCTCCCCTGTATGGGCAAGTCTCCTCTAACACGGATGCCAGGATAGATCAGATAGGTCCACACCCATGGTGCAGGTGACTCCCCATTTTAAAGCAAAACAACTCAAACCAGGTGTCCGGGGGAGATCAGGTATGGATGCACCCAGGGTCCAGGGAACTCCCACCTCTAGGGGCGAAACCCCTTGAACCTGGGAGCCGGAGGGAGATCAGGTATGGCACAGCAGCATCCATGGTCCAGGGGACTCCTGCTTTTAGGGACGAGACCTCTCGCTCCCAGGTGAATGGAGGATATCAGGTATTGCCACACCCATGGTCCAGGGAACTCGCCCATCTAGGGGTGAGACCGTCAAACATGGGGCTGGGGGGAGACTGGATAGGGCCACAACCTGCATCCATGGTACTCCCCCCTCTAGGGGCGAGACCCACGAACCTGAGGGAAAATCATATACCACCGCAGACATGGTCGAGTTGATTCCCCCCTCTATGGGAGAGACCCCTCGAACCCGGGTGTCTGGGAAACCTCCCGCTGCAGCCATTGTCTAGGGGACTCTGTACTCTAGGGGTGAGATCCCTCAAACCAGGGTCCCAGGGGGAGATTAGGTACTGCGGCACTCAGTGTCCAGTTGACTCCCACCTCAAGGGTAGAGACCACTCAAACCAGATGCAGAAGCGAGACCCACCAACCTGAGGGAAAATCATATACCTCCGCACACATGGTAGAGTTGACTTCCCCCTCTAGGGGAGAGACCCCTCAAACCCGGGAGGATATTAGGTTCCACATCACACAAGGGTGATGGGAATCACCCCTCTAGCGGTGACACCCCTCGAACCCGGGTGCCAAGGGAGATCAGGTAAAGCCACACCCAGGGACCCTGGGACACCCCCCTTCTAGGGGCGAGATGCCTCTAACCAGATGTTGGGCATTCGTGTATGGCAGCACCCAGGGTCCACGGACGAATCCCCTATGGGCGAGACTCTTCGAAACAGATGCCTGGGGGAGATCAGGTACGGCTGCACCAAGTGTCCAGGTGACTCTCCCCTCTCAGGCGAGACCGCTCAAACATGGTGCTGGGAAGGGATCAGGATCGTCCGCAACCAGGGTCCAGGGTAATCCCCCTTTAGGGGCAAGACCCCCCGAACCTTGGTTAAGATCAAGTACTGCCGCACACAGGGTTGAGGTACTCCTCCATCTATGGGCTACACCTTCGAACCCAGATGCTGGGGGAAGATGACGGACGGCGACTCCCAGAGTTCAAAAGGGACTCCCCCGTCTAGGGGAGAAACCTCTGGAACCCAGTTGTAGGGGGGAGCTCCTGCTACAGACATTGATGAGGGGACTCTCTACTCTACGGGAGAGACCCCACAAAACCGGGTCGTGGCGGGAGATCAGGTACTGCTGCACCCAGTGTTCAGGGGATTCCCCCCATCTAGCGTAGAGACCCCTTGAACCAGATGTAGGGGGGAAATCACGTATGGCAGCACCCAGGGTCCATGGGACTTTGCCCTCTATGGAGGAGACCCCTGGGACACGGGTGCAGTGAAGATCAGGTACTGCAACACCCAGGGTCCAGGGGATTCCGTCCTGTAGGGTTGAGACCCTGCAAACCCAAAGAGAGATTAGTTTCCACTTCACAGGAGTCCCCCTCTAGTGGCGAGACCCCTTGAATCCAGTTGCCAGTTGGATATCTGGTATCACAGCAACCAGAGTCCAGTGAACTCTCCCCTCTAGGTGCAACAACCCTCGAACCCAGTGCCTGGGGAGATCACGTATGTCCACACCCAGGTACCAGGGGATGCCCCCCTCTAGGGGCAAGACCCCTCAAACTCAGTTCTGGGGGGAGATCAGGTACATCCGCAACTAGGGACCAGGCACATTCCTCTCTAGGTGTGAGACCCCTGGAACCTGGGTGCTGGGTGGACATCAGGTCAGCCCCACCAAGGTACCAGGGGAAGTCCCCCTCTCAGGGCAAGTGCCCTGGAACTTGGGTTCTGCAAAATACCAGGTACTGCTGCACCCAGGTTCCAGGGTAGTCCCCCATCTAGGGGTGAGACCCCTCGATTCTGGGTGCCCAGCGAATCTTGTACTGCTGCACCCATGGTCCAGGGGTCTCTCCACTCTAGGGGAGAAAGAACTTGAACCTGCATGTCTGGGGGAGGTCCCACTGCAGCCAGGATCAAGGGGCCTGCCCACCCTAGGGGTGAGACCCCTCAAACCCAGCGGGGGGAGATCCGCTTTGGCTGCACCCAGGGTCCAGGGGAATTCCACCCTTCTATGGTAGAAACACCTTGAAACAGATGCCAGGAGGAGATCAGTTAAGGCAGCACCCATGGTCCAGGAATGCCCCCTTCTATGGGCAAGTCTCCTCGAACCCGAATGCCAGGGGTAGATCAGATATGGCCTCCAGGGTCCATGGCACTCCCCTCTTTAGGGGAAAACCTCTCAAACCAGGTATTGGGGGGAGATCAGCTATGGCTGCACGCAGGGTCCAGGGGAAGCCCCTCTCTAGGAATGAGACCCCTTGAACATGGGTGCTGGGGGAGATCAGGTACCGCCGAACCTAGGCTCAAGAGTCACCCTCATCTAGGAGACAGACCCCTGGAACCCAGGTTCTGGGGGTAGATCATGTATGGTACAGCTGCACACAGGATCCAGGGGACTCCCCCCTGTAGGGGAAAAACCCCTCGAACCTGGTTGCCGGGGGAGATCAGGTATGATTCAGCTGCACCCTGGATTCAGGGGACTCCCCCATGTAAAAACAAGTCCCCTCAAATCCAGGGATCGGTGTGAGATTAGGAATGGTTGCTCCCAGGGTCCTGGGGTCCTCCTCTTTAGGGGTGACCCCTCTCTTACCTGAGTGAAGTGGGGAGATCAGGTACAGTCGCACCCAGGATCCAGGGAATTCCTCCATCCAGAGGAGAGACCACTTGAACATGGATGTGCGGGGCAGATCAGGTAGGTCTGCATCTGTAGTCCAGGGGATGCTCACTTCTAGGGGCAAGACCACATGAGCCCAAGTCCTGGGGGGAGATCGGGAACGGCCACACCCAGGGTCCAGGGGACACCACCCTCTAGGGTAGAGACCCCTCGTACCAGATGCCAGGGAGAGAGCAGGTACAGCAGCACCCAGGGTCCAGGGAACTCCCCCCTTTAGGGGCAAAACCAGGTGCCCGGGGTGCCGCAGTCCAGCTGCAGCAAGATAACAGGGTGGGGGGGGGGCGGTGACGAACAACTTGTGTAGATTGATACAGCAGGAGTGGGAGCCGTTTATTGTAGGACAACAGAGGTATTTATACATTCCACACAGCTTATCTTAATTAGCATAAACTAGATACAGCAGTCAACCAATAAGAAATCTCCACACTTAATGGCTCGCTGGCGTTACTTCACAAACTACTCCCCCTGGAAAAATACCAGGTGCCATCCAGACTTGTTTACAGACCCTAACATTTGCCAGGCGCCATCCTGACTTGTTTACAGACTCTAACACGGGGGGAGATCAGGTATGGCTGCACCCAGCATCCATGGGACGCTCCTCTCTAGGCATGAGACCTCTTGAATCCAGGTGCCAGAGTTATCAGCCACGGCGGCACCCAAGGTCCATGCGACTCCCCCCTCTAGGGGAGAGACCCCTGGAATTTGAGTGCCAAGGGGAGCTCCTGCCGCAGCCAGGGTAGAAAGAAATCCCCACTCTAAGGGAGCGACACGTCAAATCTGGGTGCCAGGGGAGATCAGGTATGGCTGCACCCCTCTAGGGACGAGATTGCTGGAAACCATGTGAGGGGGAAATCAGGTACTGCCTCAACCAGGGTCCAGGGAACTCCCCCCTCTTGGGTGAAACCCCTTGAACCTTGGTGCCAGGGGGAGATCAGGTAGGGTACAGATGCAGCCAGGATCCAGGACACTCTCCCCTCTATGATTGAGACCCTTGGATCCTGGGAGTTGGTGTGAGATTTGGTATGGACTGCATCCAGGTTTCAGGGAATGCCCCTCTCTAGGTGCATTACCCCTGGAATTTGGGTGCCAGGGAAGGTCAGGTATGGCCGTACCCAGGGTTCAGTGGTCCCCCTCTTTTTGGGTGAGACCCCTCGAACCTGGGTGTAGGGGGAAGATCAGGTATGCCCACACGTAGGGCCTAGGGGATGCCCACCTCTAGAGGCGAGACCCCTGGAATCTGGGGGGAGATCAGGTACCATTACACACAAGGTCGAGGGGACATCCCCCTCTAGGGGGTGAAACCCCTTGAATCTAGGTGCTGGGGAGAGATCAGGTATGGCCGCACCCAGGATCCAGGGGACTCCCCCCATTTTTGGTCGAGACTACTCGAACCCTTTTTTCAGTAGAGTTACCTTCACAGCCAGGGTCGAGGGGACTCCCCATCCCAGAGGCAAGACCCCTTGAACCGGGGGGCCAATGGAGTTCGCTGACAGCTGCACCCAGGGTCCAGGGGACTCTATCCTCTAGGGTAGAGACACCTTGAACCATATGCCTGGGGGAGATCATGTACGACAGCACCCAGGGCCAAAAGACCCCTCCCCTCTAGGGCCCAGACACCTCATAACCGGATGTGGGGGGTTTATCAGGTAAGGCCGCACCCAGGGTCCAGGGGACTCGCTACTTTAGGGGTGAAACCTCTCAAACCAGGTGCCAGGGGGAGAAAAGGTACGGCCATACCAAGTGTCCAGGGGATGACCCTCTCTAGGAATAAGACCCCTTCAATCCAGGTGCTGGAGGAGATCAGGCCCGGCTGTACCCAGGATCAGAGAGACTCCATCCTCTAGGGGAGAGACCCCTCGAAACTGGGTACTGGGAGAAACTCAGGTATCACCACACTCAGTGTCTAGTGGACTCCCCTTTCTAGGGGTGAGACCCCTCGAACATGGTGCAAGGGAGATATAAGGAACTGCTGCACCCAGGGACCAGGGGACATCCTCCACTAGGGGCAAAATCCCTCAAACCTGGTGCTGGGGGAACATCAGGTACGGCCACACCCGGGGACCAAGGGATGTCCCCCTGTAGGGGCAAGATCCCTGGAACCCAGATACTGGGGAAGATCAGGTACTGCTTCAATGAAATTCCAGGGAACTGTACACTCAAGGGGCGAATGCCCTCAAACTTTGGTGCTGGGGGGAGATCAGGTACAGCAGCACCCAGGGTCCAAGGGACTCTCTCATCAAGTGGCGAGACCCCTAGAACCTGTTTGCCGAGGAGAGATCAGGTTTGGCCACACCCAGGATCCAGGGTACTGCCCTCTCTAGGGAGGAGACCACTTGAACCCTTGTGTCGGTGGGAGATTAGGTATCACCTTCACTCAGATTTCAGGAGTCTCCCCCATCTAGGGGCGAGACCCCTCTAACCAGGGTGCCAGGGTGACATAAATTACGGCTGCACTCAGGGAAAGCCTCCATCTAAGGGTGAGACCATCATGCCAGGGAAGATCAGTCACTGCTGAACCCAGGGACCAGGAAACTTCCCCCTCTAGGGGGAAACCAGGTACGGTACTGCCACACCCAGGGTCCAGGGAACATTCCCCCCTAGGAACGAGACCCCTCAAACCCAGGTGTCAATAGAACACATGGTATAGCCGCATGCAGGGTCCAGGGGATGCCCCACTCTAGGGTTGTGACACGTGGAATTCGGGGGCCGGGGAAGATCAGGTACGGCCGTACCCAGGGTCCAGGGGTCCCCTTCCTTAGGGGCGAGACCCCTCATAACTGGGTGAAGGGGGAAGATTAGGTATGGCTGCACCCAGGATCCAGGGAACTTCCCCCTCTAGGGGTGAGACCCATCAAACACAGAGCCTGGAAGAGAGCAGGTAAGGCTGCAACAAGGGTCCAGGGGACTCCCCACTCTAGGGGCAAGACCCCTCATACCTGGGTGCCAGGGAGAGACCACATGTGGTACCACCGCACCCAGGGTCCAGGGGTCCCTTCTTTAGGGGCGAGACCCCTTGAACATGATGTTGGGCGGGGATCAGGTATGGCTGCACCCAGGGTCCAGGGGACTCCCCCATCTGGGGGTGAGACCCGTTAAACACGGTGCCTATGGGAGATCTGGTACGGCTGCATGCAGGGTCCGGGGGAAGCCCCTCTCTAGGGACAAGACTCCTTGAACGCAGGTTCCGGGGTAGATCAAGTATGGTCGCACCCAGGGTCCAAGGAACTCCCCCCTTTAGGGGCAAGCCCCTTGAACATGAGGCTGGGCAGAGATCAGGTATGGGCGCACCCAGGGTCCAGTGGAAGCCCCCATCTAGGGAGGAGACTCCTTGAACCGAGGTGACAGAGGTAGATCAAGTACGGCTGCACCCAGGGTCCAGGGGAGTCTCTCATCAAGTGGCGAGACCCCTAGAACCTGTTTGCCGAGGAGAGATCAGGTTTGGCCACACCCAGGATCCAGGGTACTGCCCTCTCTAGGGAGGAGACCACTTGAACCCTTGTGTCGGTGGGAGATTAGGTATCACCTTAAGGTTTCAGGAGTCTCCCCCATCTAGGGGAGAGACCCCTCAAACCAGGTGCCACGGGGAGATCAGGTACTGCTGCTCCCAGGGTCCAGGGGAATCCCCCGTCTAGAGGGGAAACTCTTGAACCAGGTGACAGAAGGAGATCAGGGTCAGCAGTGCCCAGGGTTCAGGGGACGTTCCCTTCTAAGGACGAGACTCCTGGTACCCGGTTGCTAGGGGAGATCAGGTACTGTCTCACCCAAGATCCAGGGGACACCCCCTCTAGGGGAGAGACCCCTCGAACCTGATGCCTGGGGATATCAGGTATGGCATCAACCAGAGTCCAGTGGTCCCCCCATTATGGGGTGAGACCACTCCAACACGGATGCCGGGGGGAAATCAGGTACTGCCACACCCAGATTCCAAGGGACACCCCTCTAGGAGCGAGACCCCTTGGTCCAGATGCTGGGGGGGGGTAATAAGGAACGGGTTCAGGGGCAACAGGTTCTAGGGGCTCCTACCTCTATGGGCAAGACACCTCAAACCCGGTCCGAGGGTAGATAAGTTATGGCCGCATCCAGGGTCCAGGGGCTGCACTCCTTTAGGGCAAGACACCTTGAAAGTGGGGTGCCGGTGGGGAGATAAGATATGGCCGATCCCAGGGTCGAGGGAACTCCCCCTTCTAGGGGCTAGACCCCTGAAATCCAGTGCATAGGGGAGATAAGGTACGACTTGCACCCAGGGACCGGGGATGCCCCCTTATAGGGATGAGACCCCTCGATCCGGGTGCCAGGGGAAGATCATGTACGGCTGCACCCAGGGTCCAGGTGTGCTACTCTTTAGGATCGAGACACCTCAAACCCAGGTGCCAAGGGGAGATCAGGTATGGCTGCATCAAGGGTACAGGGGACTATCCCCTCTAAGGGCGAGACCCTCAAACCATGGGGGAGACCAAGTACCGCCACATACAGGGTCAAAGGGACTCCCCCCTCTAGGGGAGAGACCTTCGAACGCGGATGCCGGGGGGAGATGAGATATGGCTGCACCCAGGGTCCAGGGGACTCCCTCCTCAGAGGAGAGACCCCTCAAACCCTGGTGGCGGGGAAGCTCCTGTTGCAGCCAAGGTCAAGGGGACGCCCCACTCTAGTGGGTGGGAAACTGGGTGCCAGTGGGACATTAGGTACAGCCGTATTCAGGGACCAGGGGATGCCCTCCTCCTGAGGAAAGACCCTTGGAACCCGGGTGCTGGGGAAGATCAGGTACTGCCGCACCCAGGATCCAGGGGACTTCTCCCACTAGGGGCGAGACATCTCATACCTGGTGGGAGATCAAGTACCACTGCACACAAGATCGAGGGGACTCTCCCGCTCTAGGAGCAAGACCTCTTGAATCTGGTGCCCGGGGGGAGATCATGTACCACCGCATCAAGGAACCAGGGGACGCCCCCCTCTACGACCGAAAACCCTCGAAACCACGTGCCAGAGGGAGATTAGGTATGGTAGCAGCCAGGGTCCCGAGGACTCCGCCTCTAGGGGAGAGACCCCTCGAACCTGTTGCTGGCGGGAGATCAAGTATGGCAGCAACCAGGGTCCAGCTGTCCTCCTCTTAAGGGCGAGACCCCTCCAACATGGATGCTCGGGAGAGATCAGTTAGGGCTGCACCCAGGGTCCAGGAGACTCCCCCATCAATGGGCCAGACATCTCGAACCTAGTGCCAGAGTGAGATTAGGTACGGTCGCACCTAGGTACTAGAAAATGCTCCCCTCTAGGGGCGAAACTCCTCAAATGGGGGTGCCAGGGGGAGATTAGATGCGGTTGCACCCATGGTCCAGGGGACTCCCCCCTTAGGGATGAGAACCCTGGAATGTGGGTGCCGGGGGAGAGCAGGTACAGCCACACCCAGGGTCCAGTGTAATCCCCCCTCTAGGGGAGAGACCCCTTGAACATGATGCTGCAGGAAGATCAGGTATTGCAGCAACCAGGGTCCAGGGGTCCCCCATTAACCGGGAGAGACCCTTGAAAAAGGATGCTGCGGGGAGATCAGGTATAGCTGCACCCAAGTTCCAGGGGACTCTCCCCTCAAGGGGCAAGATAGCTCAAACCAGTTGTCATGATGAGATCAGGCATGGCCACACTCAGGGTCCAGGGGAATCCCAGGGTCAAGACGCCTCGAACATTGGTGTGGGGGGAGATTAGGTACGGTGGCACCAAGGGCACAGAGGACTCCCCCATCTAGGGATGAGACACCTGGATCCTTGGTACTGAAGGAGATTAGGTACGGATGGACCCAGGGTCCAGTGGACTCCCCCCCTCTAGGGGAGAGACCCCTCGAACCTGATGCTGGGGGGAGATCAGGTAAGGCTGCACCCAGAATCTAGGAGACTTCCCCCTCTATGGCCGAGACACCTCGAACCACGAGCCATGGTGAGATCAGGTACGGCTGGACCCATGGTCCAGGATACATTCCCCACTGGGGCGAGAACCCTCAAACTCAGGTGAAGATCAAGTACTGCCGCACACAGAGTCGAGGGGACTCCCCGCTCTAGGGGCGAGACCTTTGTAAGCGGATGCCAGAGGGAGATAAGGTACAGTCACATCCAGGCTCCAGGGGACTCTCCCTTCTTGGGACGAGACCCCTCAAACCTGGGTGCCGGGGACAGATCAAGTATGGCTGCACCCAGTGTCCAGAAATCTCCCCTCTCTAGAGGAGAGGTCCCTCGAACCGGTGGGGAGGTCAGGTACCACCGCACACAGGGTTGAGGGACTCCAGCCTCTAGGGGCAAGACTTCTCGAACCTGGATGCCAGGGAAAGATCAATTAACCCCACATTCAGGGTTCAGGGGACTCCCCCCTCAAGGGGGGAGATCCTCTGAACCCGGGTGTCAGGGTGAGCTCCCACCACAATCAGTGTCAAGGGGACTCCCCACACTAGGGGCAAGACAGCTCGAACCCGATGCCGAGGGGAGATCAGGTACGGCCGCATCCCGGGTATAGGAGACTCCATCATCTAGGAGAGAGACCCCCAGAACCAGGTGCCAGGGGAACAATAGATATGGCAGCACCTAGAGTCCAGGGGACACCCCGCTCTAGGGGCAAAACCCCTCGAACCTGGCTGTCACGGTGAGATAAGGTATGGCCATACCCAGAGTCCTCCCCCCTCTAGGGGTGAGACCCTTTGAACCAGGGGGAAGATCTAACTTTTCCTCTCTACAATTTAGTGCTGGGTCTTTTAGTCACAGTGGTGAAAATCCTATTTAAAACAAATTCCATCTTCTATCCTTACAAGTCCTAACCTGAAAAATCTACTCTTTTTTGAGTTGGAACACAGTATTTCAACATACTCTGTACACGAACTCTCAAGGAACTGTTTTTCAAGCCCTAACTACTGATTTTAGATTGCATTTATTATCCATTTAGATTTCGAGTTACTTTTCATAGGGCTAGATGTTTCATAGGGCTAGATGTAGACCACTTTATTGCTCTTCACAATACAAAAAATTACATGTTTATGAAATCATCTTTGTGTTTGGTTCATATTATGACTATTTTATCTTTGTTATTGTATTAGAGTTTTAGAATATACATCAGTGTCACTTGATGATACTGCTACTTCATTTGTTTCTCTACAGCATAAATTTTGGGGTATTTTATACATACTTTTCTTCACAGATGAATTTTATTTATTTATGTATTTATTTATTTTGCTTTAAGTTTATTCTTTCGTTCAAAGGCAAGAATGCTCAAATTTGATGGAAAATATTATAGATTATATTGAAAGAAAATTCTTGTTTTTGTAATGCTGAGTTTTATCTAAACACATTATGTGCATAATTGATTATTTTGGGTGCTTCTGTAAGTTCTTATTCCTCTGTAAAGTGTACATATTTTTCATTAAAACTTCTATGTAATGTGTGAAGTAGTATGCAAATGTGACATTTATAGATACTGATGTGATGTTTTGTACTGTTATACTAGATGTATTGTGGAAAACAAATGTCTGAGCTTTAGCAAAATTCTTCCATGGACTTTACTATTTGTCCGTTTTTAAATGTACTTTTTTTAAAAAAAACTACCTACCAGATTTTAGCTGTATAAAACAATACTAATGTATTTTTATATGTTACTATGTTTTACAGATTTTACTATGTTTACTTATTTCAAAAAGTCAATGCTACTGGTGGGAAATGATGATGTACATTCAATAGTCACATAATTTTTACAAAGAGTTACCAATTTATACTCCATTGGTAGTTCATGATAAAATTTTACATCATCATCAATAGTGTTTAATTTTATGTATTTGTTATTTTATTCTATAATTCTCTAATTTCCTAAGGTGTTGACCTTTTTATGAGTATTGAATACTTAGATATCGCCTATATAAGGAGGCTATTCAAGATGCTTGCTATTCTCCTCTTGGTGTCATATTTTTTAGGAAGTATTTGGTTATAGGTGAGGTAATTATTTCATCTCATCTGTCACTTTGTATCTTTAATGGTGCCATTTCATGAATTGATTATTTTAATGCACAATGTATTTATTGTTTTTTAAATAATTTTTGTTTGTAGATGGACACAACATCTCAATTTTGTTCATTAATTTTTATGTGGTGCTGAGGACAAATCAAGTGTCTCACATGTGTGTGGCAATTGCTCCACCATTGAAACACAGACCCATCTTTAATTTATGATTTTTTTAACATTTAGTTTTGTGTAACTTTGAAAAAAAATCTGGTTTTTCTTTGTTATTCTTAGGTTTGATAACAATTGTGTCATTCTATTCAAAATTAGACCCCAGTATTATTGTTGTTTTGAGACTGGGGGGTTTATAATCACACAGGCATTCCATTGTTCCAGTAGCTTCCTTTGGAAAGGATATTATATTATCGGCAGTGGAAACTCTCATTTATCATTGTGTAGTTGGTGTCTTTTTAAAGATTCTCACTTCAATTTCACAGGTATATTTATTCATAATATTTTAAGGTGTACACTAATTCTCTAACTTCATAATATATGGTAATGTGTGGAATAATGGTCTTTTGGTCAGTGATGGAAACTGTGTAAAATGATAGCTACAACCTATAGCCTAAGCTTGTAGTAATATAAAATCTACATGTCAGTACACGGTATGATGTTTGCAAAAATAACAAAATCACTTTTGAATGCATTTCTCAGAATGTATGCCTATCACTTAAGGAGACACCTTTGTACACATACTATATATTACAAGTAGAGAAATAATTAGTGTATGATTATTATATTTCAGATTTACCAGAGCTCTTTCAATTTTATTTGTCATATTAAAGCACAAACATCTGACATTACTGACAGGCTGGGCATTAGTTTATCTTGAATGTTTTAATTTTGTCATTTTACATAGGATTTACTATATTCTCTCTCTCTTTCTTTCTTTCTGTTTTTTTTTTTTTTTTGTAAAATTTGTCTTTTCTAAACTATAGAGATTCTCACAATTAGCTAATGAAGTTTAGATACCTTTAGAAATCTAATTAAGTTTTTATGTTTTCTTTTTAAGCTCAGCTTTAAATGAGGGTAAGGGGCCTAGTAAAAAATTTGTGTAGAATCTTATTGGTGCATATCTGTTTTTCCAAGAAGCAGAATTGGTGGTTCATAGGGCATGCCTGATTACATAGTGCCAAACCATTTTACAAAGTAGCTTTATAAAGTACTGTGGCCACAAGCAGTGTTTGAAAATTCCAGTCATTTAATATTTTGTAATAGTTAGGTCTTTATTAATATGTGAATGCCTTTATTGTCATTGTTTTTAACATTCTGCTGAGTATACAATACTCTCTGCATTGTGAATGTTAACTTATCTCTCATCATATTGACATACATGTATGTACATATATTTACTCATTATTTGCAATGTTTTCTCCCTGTTAAGTGCTTTTTAAAACCTCTTTTTGTGGGACTGAGGTACCTGGGATTGATCTCAGGGCCACTAAACCACGGATCAACATTTCCATATCTATTTTTTTGGTATATTTATCGAGAGGCAGCGTCTCACTGAGTTTTTTATTTTCTCACCATTGTTGAGGATGCCATTGAACTCATGATGCTTCTGCCCCAACCTCCCCAGCTGCTGGGATTAGAGGTGTGCATCAGCACACTTGACTATTGAAAAATATTTTGACTGTTGTATTTCTTTGTTGAGATTTTATTTCTTAGCCATCTGTTCTATCTCCAGTATTTGTCACTACAAGACTTTTACAGGAAATGGGTGATACAAACATTATCTTTATTTCTATGTCTTACTTCCATATAGTCTTAATTACATTATTTGGTCTACATTATTCTAATTCTGATAAAGTTCAACATGAGTTCATAGTATTTGTTTTTATCTTTTATTTAATTTTCATAATCAATGTAAAATTTTTCCTGTAACAATAATTTTTTTCTGCAAAATTAATTTTTTGAATTTGAATCTATTGATTTTCTGTAAAAGATGAGATTATAGAGATTATATGTTTTGTTTGTTTATTTCATTTTATTTTTATTGTTTTGGCACAAGAGATTAAATTCAGATATTCTTTACCACTGAGATAAATCCCCAACTCTTTTTATTTTTTATTTACAGATAGGGTGTTACTAAGTTTCTTAGGGCCTCACTAAGTAACTAAGTCTGGTTTTGAACTTGTAATCCTTCTGGCTCAAGCCTCCTAAATCACTGAAATTAACCAAGGGTACAGTTACTTATGGTGGAATATATATATATATATATATATATATATATATATATATTAAAGACATTTATTTGAATATTGGTATAGATGTAAAACAGCAAAAACTACCTTTTACATTACATTTCTATTAGGATTTGTATATACACACCTCATTGTACTTTTGCAAGTTTAGTAAAGTATCAGTACTTATTTTAATTTAGAGATGAAAAATGACGTTCTTAGAGCTTAGCATGTTTTCTACCAATAATAATTACTTATCAAATGAGTGTGTTTCCAGGTAAAGTGGTGCAAACCTGTTTTCTCAGTTGCTGGGAAGGCTGAAACATGAGGATTACAAATTCAAAACCAGCCTCAACAATGGTGAGGCACTAAGCAACTCAGTGAGATCCTGTCTCCAAATAAAATGCAAAATATTGCTGAGTGCCCTTGAGTTCAATTCCCAGTATCAAAAACAACAACAGAAACAACAATAAAAAATACAACAATACAAAAAACAATACAACAATACAAAACAAACAAGGAGTCTGTAGACTCAGTAAATGACATTCACAGATTCTTCCTGTGGGGTTTTTGATTCAAATGTGAAGATACTCATTTCCTGAGGAAATGTTACAGAAAGAGCAAAGTAGAAATACCTAATAAATGCTGAGAAAAAAATATTCAGCAAACATGTTAATATAATGTTGATAGATAAAAACCTAAAATAGAACAGATAACTTCTTATAGTGGGAGAACTTTAAAATACGATTGGCTTTAGAATTTGGTTCTCATATGAATCAAATGTAAATTTATTGGAAAATATAACAGGGCAGCATCATGAACGTCTTCCACAGGATTTAAACAATCTATTTTGAAAATCAAAGGTATGATATCCAAATGGGAATGTTTTTGAGAAGAATGTTTCACAGTGCTATTCCCTATATATTCCACAGGAGAAGTTGGGATTGCTTAAGGATCTCAGCATCACATTCTGTGTGACGGGGAAATGGAAAAGGCAGTGTCTGAAAATTTTGTTAATTTGTCTTCTATGTAAATTTTTAACATTCTAGGGAGAGTAAATTCAATAAACTCGGTGAATTTACTTATAATTATTTGAAATAGAGTTTGAAATAATACATCAAACACCATCACACATTGGAAAAATAAATTTAATTTTTTAAAATTTTTTATGTGTTGGATGTTAGTTAAATATAACAAAAATGAGTTTCTTACTATTGGATAAATTCCATAAGTGTTTAAAAATCTCACATTATTCTTACTTATTTTACCTGTGGAAAGTTTTCAATAAGTTGCCTCTTATTTATAATTTATGTATTATACAACTTTCCTATTAGAAAATAAAATATTGATTTTAAGAACAATTAAATTTTTGTGCCTTTATGTATTAGGTTTGTGTGTGTGTGTGTGTGTGTGTGTGTGTGTGTGTGTGTGTGTGTGTTGTACTGCAGTTATCCACTGCTTCATGACACCAGGCCTGGAATAAAGATCTCAACATAAAGGTTCCTTTATATATTATTCAATTCAAATTATTGGGGCTCATATTACCACCAGATATAAAGTCAACAATGAGATGATGGGTTAAGAAGACTCAGGTACCTGATAATTAAGTGGAAAGTAGGGTAAAACCAAATGTCTAACAGAAAATGTTCACTCCCTTCATAGCATGTTCTTTGTGATAACTTTTTTCCAAATGTATTTTTCCCCACACATCTTCACCACTATTCTCATAAAGCCTGTCTTAGAAACTAATCACTTCCACCTTTCTCCCTGGATCCCTTACAAACATGTGATTACATGAGACCCTATGGACTCCAAGAAATATAAAATAGTCCCAGAAATTTGCAGAAGATATTTATGTTATTTTCTGGATCTCCCTATTATTTTGGGGTTCTTGGGCTTTTTTACATATGCTTGACCCCCAACTTGTTTGTTCCTACTACTCTTTCTCATAATGTGACCCTAAAGTTTGTTGGTTTAGAAAGAGGTGAACTTTCATTCAGCAGAAATAGTAGATGCTTTGCCTTCAAGATGAGAAGGAAAGAGTAAAAAAAAATATGTGTCAATATATCTCGCTTTTTGATTCCAAATTTAGAGGAGCCACATTAAAAACATTGCCAATTTATGATGAATATAAGGCTTTGCATGTTCAATTGTATATGTGTCATGTATCCTGTGATTTAGAAGTTTTCTCTTTTTTTTTTCAATCACAGCCTGGCTCCTCTAAGCCTGATTTGTAATTGGTTTTAGCTGTGGCCTATAAATATTTAATTTAAAAAAATAAAAACCAAAAAAGAAAAAATACCTTATATTGTTCATACAACTCTGTCATGTAGGTTTGACTCAAACACCTATTAAAGTGAATATTTGAGTAAACTAAAGACTGTGTAGAAATTTCTGTGTTTTTCCCCATGAATACTATAAGATAGGACACATGTATCTCTTCCATTTAGTAGAGAGCAGGAGCCTAAGTTACCAAAGTAGTAGTTAATTAATCCAGATGAGTTTCCAATTGACCAATACACATCGTATTTAAAATTGTCTACTTCTTTAACACTATTGGGTTTCCGGTTATATTCTGTTTTGTTTTGTACCTTCTTTAAAATAATCAGTCAACTCTTGTAGTTGAAGTTTAGTTCACCTCACTCTTTTTTTTTCTAATGCACTAATGTATTACTGCTCAATATCTTTTAAAAACCAATTTAATTAATGGCTACATTTTTCTAATAGGGAATTATTTCCTAAACTGCATAGGGCTGGTAAATTTCCTTTGTTTTCAAAATGAGAATAAGTCTTTAAAAATTAGTCTTGTGAATTGTGATGAAAATGATGATTCTAAGCATTCTATATAATATCCACATTTCCAAGCTCTTTGCAGGGAGGAACATTACAATATTCAGGACCATTATAGAACATTTAATCAAATCAGACATACAACTTTTCAACCTGGAGTGTTATTCAGATGATTCAGCACCACAAATCTATATATTTGAGAATCTCTAAAACACCATATATGAGAAGGTGAGTGAAAAATAAGTCCTCTAGTAGCACTGAGATTCGTTTTAATTTTTAATGGATAATTAATCAAATCAGGTGGGCCTTGCAATTTTCTCATCATTTTCAACCACGTGAAACGGAGCATTTAGACACTGACTTCAAGTGACAAAAGTCAATTTAAGGGAAATGATATTACAAAAATTTTCAGAACAAATCATAGAAATGTGGTAAGAATACCAGCACATGCACAAAGAAAGAAAAATATATATATTTGCACAAATGTGAGGGTAAAGTAAGTGGCTCAGAAGAATTGTTGGTGAAAATAAAATTATAACATGGAAGTAATAAATTAGTGAGGTTGATGCATGGTTCTACAATTCTGGGAGATGATAACAGGGGTATAGTAAATTGCATAAACTCTCTGAATGTGCCTCTTTACTCTACCTAAAATTGATTTTGGGTTTGGTGATTTCTGAATTTTCTCTGTTCAGGATATCAAAGGTAATGTCCTCTAACATCGTATCTCATCTCACATTTGTGGCAGATTTGCCATCTTTTTCAGTCTGCAGTCTTAAGAAATCATCTCACTTATTCTGTGAAAAGATCTGACTTAACTAAATCTTTGTTTGGAAGAAATAACTTATTGAAGAATATTTCATAATCATTATTTCAGTACTTTATTTTGTCTATATTTTATTAATGTATTATAGTTGTACATAATATTGAGATTTGTAGTAAAATATTCACACTTACACACAAATGAATTTTTTCAATTTGACTTCCTAGCACCCCCCACATCCCACTCCTTGGTCCTTTTTCTTCACTGATATCCTTTTGATTTTTTGGCAATTCACTCTCACCTTTTATTTCATTATTTTTTTTGCTCCCTAGCTTCCATATATGAAAGAAAACAAATGACCCTTACTTTGCTTAACATGATGGTCTCTAGTACCATTGATTTTCCTGAAAATGTCATAATTTCTTTTTTCTTTATGGTTAAATAAAATTTCATAGTGTATATATATATAGCACATTTTTTCTTATTTGTTTTCATCCATAGATGGACATAAAGGCTGATTCCATAGTCTGAGTATTGTGAATTGTGCTGATATGTATGTATCTTAAACATGGATATGTATAGTAAAATAACATTTTTAGAATAAATACTGATGAGAAGTATAGCTGAGTCATATAATCACTCCATGACTAGTCTTCTTGAGGAACCTCCGTAATGATTTCATAGTGGTTGTTCAAATTTACAGTATCTCTAAAAATGCAGAAGCGTCTCTTTTTCTCCACATCCTCTTTAGTATTTATCATTACATTTATTATTTATGACTGCCATTCTGATTGGTATAAGATGAAATCATACTACAGATTTTATTTGAATTGTCCTTATTGCTAATAATGTTGTGTCAAGGGCCACTCTAGAAATGAGCCAGGCACACACTTTTAAGACCTGAGTAAAAATTTACTGTACTGATATTGCACCTATTGCAATGCAAGTGCACTTGCCTTTTTTTTGGATAGAAAAGTACAGCTCTGGGAGTGAGTGTTGCTAAACTGGTGGAGCTGCCTTCTTGTACCTTTGTAGTACTACTTCTGACCATTTTTACATAAAATGTTTCATGGAATCTCCCCTTGTTTTTCCCCTGTATAAGAATAAAAATTTTCAGTGGCTCATTTTCTTCCATGGACCCCTAAGATCACTGTGACATCTGCATATTTTGAAAAGATTCTTTTATATTTTGTGCTTTTTTTCACAATTTTCTTAAGTTATTGAAGTAGTCAGATTTTGTGTACTCAGAATAGGTTTTAAACTCAGTTCGATGATGATAATTTTGAACTTTTTGTTTGTTTACTTATTTACAAATATCTTTATTTATTTATTATGTGCTGCTAATAATGAAACCCAGTGCCTCACCTATGCTAGGTGTGCACTCTACCACTGAGCCACAATTCCAGCCCCTAACCATTTGTCTTTATTCTTATGAGAAGTGTTAGTTTAGTTAATTTGCTCATTTTTAATGGGTTACTTAATGTTTTGTGTAAAGTTTATTGGGTCTTTAAATTCTCTAGATATAGAGGCAAAAGATTAGCTAGCAAATATTTTTTTACCAATGCTGTGAGTTCTATCGTCACATTCCTAATTGTTTGCTTTCCTGTGAAGAAGCTTTTTAATTTTATGTAGTCTCATATATTAAGCCTTGGCATTATTATTGAGCTTTATGGGTCCTATTGAGAATGTTGTTGCCTGTGACTAAAAGATAGAGTGTCAGTGCTCTTTTTTTTTAGCTTTTGTGGCCCCAAACTATAGAAAACCTAAAGCCATCATGTTTGCAAAGCTACAAAGAATGATGCTCTCTTAGAGCCTTTAGAGGTAGTATGGCCTTGACACTACTTTGACACTAGACTATTTTCACACACTCACACTTAAGAAATTGGACTTATAACACCACAAATTGCAAAAGAAATCTCTCTCTCTCTCTCTCTCTCTCTCTCTCTCTCTCTCTCTCTCTCTCTCTCTCTCTCACACACACACACACACACACACACACACAATATAAAACCAGACTTTCAAAAAGTATCTTTAGTTGTAGCTGAACAAATTATTTTATCTTATTCATTTTTATGTGATGCTGAGAATGAAATCAATGCTTTATACATACCAGTCAAACACTCTACTACTGAACCACAACTGAAACCTCACAAATCAGAATTTCTTGCAGCTTACATATTCTATATTTTCAAATTTGACTTTTTGTGGGGAGATTATTGAAACAAAACCCAGTTGTGCTTAAAAACTGAACCACATTTCCAATATATTTTATTATATATTTTATTTAGACACAGGGATTCACTGAGTTTCTCAGAGCTTTGCTAAATTTTTGAGGCTGGCTTTAACTTGTGATCCTCCTCCCTCAGTTTCCATGTTTCTGAGATTATAGAAGTTCACGACAGTAAGTGATAGCTGTGAAAGCAGTGAATGAACCTGCTGGAAAACATGACTGAAGCCTTGCTGAGTGTCCTGAGTGGCAGTTACAGAACCATCAGGCAGCTTCTGAATCCTGATTAATCTGTGAATGTATTGTGATTTTTTGCTCCAGGTAGTGACTGCCATATCTGAATGAAATTCAGAATGCTGAGTGGGCATATGACACAGAGCTATTCTACTAAATGAGAGAATTTCCCCACACACAAACACATTTAGGTGATTACAGGTGAATAATTCTGTGCTGAGTGATTATATTGCATTCAGTGATATAGTAGGAAGATCACTTTAGTTGTTCCTCCTATACTCTTGACACTGCATCACAGTTCAAGAAAGGCAAGATGATTAGCCCCAACATACTAAGTCCATTCAGTGCCTCTAGCTAAACAAAAAAGCCATCTTGTAATCTAAATAAGATACACAAATATCATAAATAGTAGTTTCAAAATTTTTTTCCTCACCTGTATAGTCAAAACTCACACACTTAAAATTTGTTAGACACATTAATCAACAAATTGATATATCCCAACATTATCATCCAAATTCAACCAACTTCAATTCATTGGAAGTCTGGATGCCCCTCTTTCTTAGTATTGTCTTCACTCCCTCATTTTATATATCTTGCATTCTTACCTTCACTCTCTAGTTATTTTTTTTTTTACTTTTTTCAATTTGTTTTTTGTTTTTGTTGTCCTCCATGCCAGATTCCTCATTTTGTATATCAGTGGTGATGGGACTGACTTAGACAACAGGAGGTCACCTCGTTCTGGTGAGAATAGGAACTACTAAAAGATGCCTGTCTGCCCATGTGGCAGAGTTTCCCAAGGTGAGCAGGCTTCAGGAAAAGGCTTCCTACTTTTATTTTTCCATATTTGAATGCAGGGGTTTATTGGCCCTACATAATCAAAGTAGAACAAATTAAGTATAAAGGTTCCACATATTCCATTTTCTTTCTTTATTTCTATACAGATATAGAGGCAAGTCTTGAAAATAGAAGAGTATGAAACCCTCTGGAAAAGTGGGAAAAGAAGTTTCCTACTGTAATGAAATGTAAATATAAAGATACTGCACAGAGAGTGGCCATTAAGATGTTCTATGGGGTTTGTGGTGCTGGGGCTGTAGCTCAGTGGCAGACCACTTGCCTATCATGTGTGAGGAACTGGGCACAGTCTTTATAATCACATAAAAATAAACCACAAAAAAGCATTCTGTCCACACAAAACTACAATCAATCAATCAATCAAGCAATTAACCAGGTTTTGTATGAGAAACCAGAAACAATTTGTAAATAAAATAAGTAAATTTGCTTCTTTTGACTTTATTTCTGTGAAATTTAAATAATAATTATAATAATAGGCAATAATAAATATAACCTGGACATGGTAGTTCAAGCCTATAATTCCAATGACTGAGGAGACATAGGAAGGAGGACAGCAAATATCAAAGTAAACATCAGATAATTAGCAAGGACCTAATCTATTTACTGAGACCCTTGCCAACTTAGTGAGTCCCTCTGTCAAATTAAAAAAATATATATAGAGATAGTGCTGGAGATGTGTATTACTGATTTAACATGTCTGGGTTTATTCTCTAATACCAAAAAAATGAATAAATAAATAAATAAGCAGAAAAAGAAAAAAATTCATAAATCTTCATTCTTCAAGTACTTTTCCTAATTAGATCATTTGACTTTTTTATCTCAAGGTTTATGTGCAAGGGATGTGTGTGTGTGTGTGTGTGTGTGTGTGTGTGTGTGTGTGTGTGTGTATGTACTAGAGATTGTATCCTGGGGCACTTAACCACCAAGCCACATCCCAGAACTTTAAAAAGATATTTTAATTTTTATTAGTTTTTATTTTTTAGACAGTCTTACTGTTGCTTAAAGCCTAGAAACATTGCTGATTCTGGTGTCAAATATAAAGTCCTTTTTTCTTCAGTCTCCTGAGCCTCTAGAATTATAGATGTGAACCACTATTTCTACTGTTACTAGTGCATTTCTACAGGATATCTGCTGCAGGTTATTTACTCATCTGCCTTGGCAGTGACAATATTTTCTGGCAATTATTCAAACATTATATACTTAGTTTATTTCTATTCCTATTTTATTAAGAGCTTTTTAAAATTTTTAGATATGCACAACATATTACAGGTATTTTGGCATATTATATATTCATTCAGTATAACTTATCTTAATTAACATCAATTTTTCTGATTGTATTAGATGTGGTGATTCACTGTGCTATGTTCACACATGAACATAGAAATGTAATTTCTGATTCATTTACCTGTGTCATATTCCTGTCTACTCATCTATTCCTTTCATTGCCCTTTGTCTTATCCAATAAACTTCTATTCTTCTCCTCCCTTTTTCTTGTCTGTTAGAATTGGCATATCAGAGAGAATATTCAAACTTTGCTTTGGGGAATTGGCTTATTTCTCTTAGCATTATAGTCTCCAGATCCATACATTTACTGGCAAAGTCATTCTTTTTTACAACTTAGTAATATTTTATTGTCTATCACATACCATATTTTCTTTATTTATTTATCTGTTGAGAGAACCTAGGTTGATTCCATAGCATATATATTGTGAATTGAACTACTATAAATATTAATGTGGCTGTATAACTAACAGTATGTTGATTTTAAGTCCACTGGATTTATGTTGAAGAGTGAGATAAGTGGGTCAAATTAGGCTTCCATTCCAAATTGTTTGAAGAATGTCCATCTGACTTTCCATAGGGATTTCACCAATTTGCAGTCCCACCAGCAATGTATGATTTTTATTTTTTCTTCACATCCTCACCGACATTGATTTTTTCTTTTTATTTGTATTCTTTTTTAAAAATTTTATTTAGTTTTTAATTGTGGTTGACACAATATCTTTATTTTATTTACTTATTTTTTATATGTTGCTGAGGATAAAACCCAGTGCTAGGCAGGTGCTCTACTGCTGAGCCACACCCCAGCCCTTTTTTATTTGTATACTTGATAATTACTGTTCTAATTGAAGTGTATTTGATAATTAGTGTAGTTTTAATTTGCATTCTCTAATGGCTAAAGATAATAATATTAATAATATATATTATATATTATTATATATATATGGAGAGAGAGAGCTAATAGAAACTACTAAATAAAATAAAATTATTCACAATTTTATTTGTTGTATACACATTTCCTTCCCTTAACCTTAACAGGCCTAAGTATGCTTCTGCTTGGAGAAGCTAGCATGTTCTTTCTTGAAGTTTCAGTGGACATCTTTTTTTTTTCTTTTGGTGATGAAATCTAGGGACACTTAGCCACTGAGCCATATCTCCAGTCCTTTTTATATCATATTACAGACATGGTTTCACTGAGTTGCTTAGGTCTTTTCTAAGTTGCTGAGGTTGACATTGAACACATAATACTTCTGCCTGAGCCCGCAGAACCACTGGAATTACTGGTTTGTACCACCATGCCCAGCCAATGATCATTTTTTAAAATTTCCTTCACTTTTTATTGATTTTATTGATATTTATTGATTTTATTTATTGATAATTACTCTTCTAATTGAAGTGGATTGGATTCTTAGTGTAGTTTTAATTTGCATTCTCTAAGTGCTAAAGATAATAATAATAAATAATATATATTTATATATACTAATTTACATTATACAATATATATTATAATATATGATAATTATAATATATAATATATTATAATATATAATACATTATATATATATATACATATATATATATATATATATATATATATATATAGAGAGAGAGAGAGAGAGAGAGAGACACCCTGTAATACATCTTCTTCTTTAAAGCGTTTTGGCAGTAACTTGAAGAAGTTTAAGAGTAATTTCAAGTAACCCTGTATCCTTGCTATGCATTTTATTGCCCATTAACAACTATTTCCTAACAGTACTTTCTGTACTCAGTGATACAGTCTCCTCATAATTTTCCAGGTTCACATTATTGTTCCACTAGGGCGAGGAACAATCTGTGTCTCCATTTTCCAGATGAGTCCAATTATCATTTTTGTCAGAACAAGAGAGACATATTCCATTTAACACGTTTGGTCATAAATGACCCTGGAAAGTGTGGAGCTGTAAAGCTTGTAGCTGTTCTGCAAGCATCTCTGTTGTTTTTTCACAATGCATAATCCATCTTCTTTCAGTCCTGGTAACAAGTTCTCCAGAATACCTCTTTAAAGATGCCTTGAAGATCTCCAATCACCACATTTTAAAAACTTTATGATATTTTAGAATCTGCTTTCTCCCATTCTCTGGCACTCTCACATCCAGCACGCTCGCCATTACATGAAGAATTCTTTCAATGTCCAATGTATACTATTGGACTTTAGTAAAAAAGAAAAAAGAAAAAAATATATATATGTATATATGGAATTGGAAAATCCTAGGCCCTTTTAGGTAAGTGAAATCTACTTGGATGTTTTTTTTCAACAAAATTACTGCATGGGATAAAGGCAAAAAATTCTTCTTTCAAGGAACACACTCATAACCATGAATTTCAAGTTTTCCTTTCTACCCCAGAAGCTGTAGTGGGTTGTCATCTATTCACATTGTATAGTCTAGAGTGGGCTTATTCATTGGCTTTAGCTACTCTAGCTTTATTACTCATTGAAGTAACTTTCTATTTGAATAATTAACAAAAACTTTTGGCAATTAAAATATTATTTTAATTTAGAATTTTTATATTTTCAAAAGAAAGAATCAAAAGCTGAATTTATTTTTGAACTGAGCAAGATGCCAATCATTGAACCAATGGGTTCTGTAGAATAAAAAGGGATTATTCACCAGTCGCGGAGCGGTGGGAACTCCTAGTCAAACCCTCCTTTCTGAGCATATGGTTGAGGGCCATTTGTAAGATAAGGAAGCCAATAGCCTGAGGCATGGGAACAAATTGGAGTAGGAAAAGTGAAATAACTAGGGATTGCACCTGCTGCATCAAACTCAGATTTTTATATGTCAAACATTCAGATAATGGTGGACT
This sequence comes from Ictidomys tridecemlineatus, assembly GCF_052094955.1. Classification (NCBI taxonomy): domain Eukaryota; kingdom Metazoa; phylum Chordata; class Mammalia; order Rodentia; family Sciuridae; genus Ictidomys; species Ictidomys tridecemlineatus. Next base: position 737,706 of record NW_027526129.1, read on the forward strand.
CAGCATGCACTAAGGGTGGAACTTTGACATGCTAGTGTCAGAAGGGTACTATCAGACAGTTGTGAAGGTCCAGTGAAGGGTCAAAAGATGATGTTTCCTCCACATTCCTTGGAAACATAAAGAGTGACCAGTACTATTGTGATCCTATTGTTAGATGTTTCAGAAAACTATTGGTGTACACTGCTCAGCTGGATGACTTCCAAAATTTGAGCCATAAGCAAGTAACAAAGAGTAGAAGAAATTACAGAATTTTTCCAGGCTTGCCCTGTTGTACTCAGAAGCTTCTTTCTGTGTAGGACTTCTCTATATGCAAATGTAACTTCACTATTTTTTTTAATTTCTGTCTTACATCAGTTTAATTTTCAGCTAAGCCCAACACCTTGTTGGACTTTTAGTGATGTTAACCTCAACTAGGTTTCTCCCAAATTGCCTCTTTCCTCTCCTGTTCTCTGTTTTCTGGAAAACATCTCTAGTTCCAGCCTACAGTAAGGAGAATTTATATTATGACTCACTTTTTACAGGGTGGGTATCCATGTACCTGATGTCATACCATCACAACAACTAGAATATTTTGGGGAGGGTATTTTGAGGCTGCACAAGTATTCAATTTCTCCTTGAAGTTTTCAGACCAAGTTTGGTTTTTAATAGCTTATTCCTGATTATAATGTTCTGATGAAGACTATTTCTCTTATTTCTTCTTTGTTTATTAATTATAATTATTTTATATGAGGAAGACTTAATTATCCAATAATAAGTTTATATTATTGTAGATGAAAAGATATTTCATTAATTGGGCTATAATCAAATGCAATCATGATTTATTTTGTTAATACAGCTAATAATGTTTGGTCATTGAGAGTTCTTTCATTTGTCTCCCATATAATTTTAACACATCCAACCCCTTTTTAATTTTCCTGTTTTTTCATGTCTACATGTCCTAGGCTCAACTTTTATTCTCTCTGCCTTGTTTCTAGAATGCAGCACGTCTACTAGAAAGTGTTACTTAGAAACTTAAGTCTGGCTGGGTACAAGGTATTCTCATTGCTTCTACCCAAAGCTCTCTCAAAGAGAAAACCAGAAAACATGTATATAAACTCACCAGGTTTACTGACAAACCTCCTCTGCAGTCTATTACTGGGGCCCTGAACATGATTTTCTAAATTATGGTGCCTTGGCTTCAGTGCTTTGAACTGAAGAACTTCTAAAGGACCTCAGAAGCAGTCTTTTTGATGTCTTTAGTCCTTCCTCCTCCTGCTCTTCTTCTCCACAAGGGCAGGCTGTAGAAAAGAATTTCTTTTTTCAGAGGTGAGTAATGTATACTAGGCTTCATCTGTTAAACATAGTCATAAAAGCAACACAAAACAAGAACAACAACAATAACAACCACAACAAAATATCACTCCTGCTTTCCACTCCCATATGGGTAAAAGCTGGCCATAGAGAAATTCTCTGAGTTACATCAACTGACAAAAGATTTTAGCACACTCTTTCTAGAAGTGGTCATGCCCCATGCCATGCAGGAAGGATGCCACGCAGAGAGTCAAGAGCCTGGATAGGTGTCGCTTGATTACTCTTTCAGTTTTCTTATATCAGCTCATTCTTTTTCTTTCTACAAGTACACTTCTACATGCTTGTTCATGCTTCTTCAAAAAAAAAATGTTCACCCTGGGATTTTCAAAATAGATCTGAAGGTTACCATGCCAAGTAAATGTTACATCAGAGAACTTTGTTATTTTCTTTTATAAACCAGACTTTTCTTATGGGCATGTCAGCCTATATACTTTATGATAGACAGAAAAGGGGTTATCTCTTTTGTTAAATGAAAGAGTGATATAATCAACTCAAAGTTTAGAGACTGTTTTGCCCTGGGGCTACCTAGCTTAAGAGGGATTGTATAATGGCTCAGGACAAGAGAGAGCAGAGTTTAGATCTCTGAAGAAAAGAGTTTAACCAAAGTGTAGATAGCAAACATTTTGTACTGATTGACCAGAATTCAGAGGCTCAGAGAGATTAAAATGTGGGAGTGGATCTGTCATATGTGACCTTCTCCTCCACACTCTGGGGGTTAAGAAGATGTGTGCTTCACCAAAACTATAAGAAACAAATTTGTGAGGGAAGCATGAGGATCCTTGAAGATCTCTATGGTTACTCTTTTTTTTGCAGGCAAGATCTTACTGTAAGAGCTATAGTCAGTCAATTAGAAAATTTCAATGTGATGGGCATGATATCAAGAGGATGAAAAGGCCAAGTGGCTCCCCGTAATTACCAAAAACAGGATGCTTGTAGTTAACATAATGAAAAGTAAAGGGGAAGAAATGAACACAATGTTCTGACTTCTGCTGACTCCTGGCATTGGCTAATTATTCATGGTGTTTATAAAAGCGAAATAGATGGGAAATCCACTAAATTCTTACTTGACTTATGTAAAAAGAAAAAAAATCAGAGCAAATGTACAAATATCTTCTCCAGATCATAATAACAGAGAATAATAATTCTTCAATTACTTTCCAGATTTAAGTCAATTTACAAATCCTGAACCCCTAAAATGAAAGGGAGATGATGTCCCATTAAAGAAGGACACTTGTATACTATCAAAAATCTTTCTGTTAATCCTTCTCCCATCTTTCCCCAAAAGAACCTAGAGCCTTTTAGCAGAGTAACTACATTGGGGAAAAGGCATTGATCAGATTTTTCAGTGGCCACTAGCCATAGGTTCTTAATTGACCTTGATTCCAGGAGAACAAGAATGTCATTCTTGCCCTCCAGATGTATGGAAGTCAGGAGATCAATGGAGTTTTATGCAAGGTCTGACTTATAGTTTTTTAAGTGGGTTCCTAAACTTATCCTGTGGTTGTTTTCTGAGTCCAGGAATGTATAATCAAGACAGATATACTTAACACTTGTCAAAACTCCCATCCTCGTTCTCTGACCTATTGAGTGAGGGTTATTATGGTTGAAATGAATAAATGGAAGTATGTTATGTTGTCTATAACTTGGAAAATATTGAATCTAAAGCAATGCCACATCCCTGGAGCAATTGCAAAGATTAATGCCACAATCAAAAACTTTAAAGATGAAGAAATATTGATTTCTACAAAATTCCCATTTAACTCTCCTATCTGGATTGTGCAGAAGACAGATGGGTCTTGGAGAATGACAGTTGATAATTGTAAGCTTAATCAGGTTGTGACTTTAATTGCAGCTGCTGTACAAGATGTAGTTTACTTGTTTGAGTACATTAATACATTTCCTGGCACCTGGTATGTGGCTATTGATTTGGCTTTTTCCCCCCTCCATCCTAGTATAAAACAACCAAAAGAATAAATTTGCTTTAAACTGGCAAGGCCAGCAATATACTTTCACTGTCTCTTCTCAGAGGTATGTCAACACTGTAGCATTGTGTCACGTATTAGCTCAAAGAGACTTTGCTCATTTTTCTCTTCCACAAGAGAAAAATTATATCAATGACATTATGTTTGTTGGACCAACTGAGTAGAAGATAGCAAGCACTTAGAACTTGCCAGTGAAGCATTTGTGTATCAGAGGATGAGAAATAAATACCATAAAAATTCAAGGGCCTTTCAACTTCAGTAAAATTTCTAGCAGTCCACTGTTGTGGGGCCTTCTGAGATATTTCTTCTAGAGTAAAGAATTAGTTGTTGCTTCTCTCTCTTCCTAAAAATTAGAGAGAAACTCAATGCCTGATGGGTCTATTTGAACTTTGGAGACAGCACATCACTCCCTTGGGTGTGTTACTTCAGGTGATCTATGTAGTGACTAGGAAAGCTTCTTCTTTTGAGTGGTGTTTAAAACAGGAGAAGGCACTGCCACAGGTCCAGGCTGCTGTGCAGGCTGCTCTGACATTCAGGTGATATGATCCAGCAGAGTCAATTTTTTTAAAGTGTCAGTGGCAGATAGAGACACTGTCTGGAGCCTTTGCCAGGTTGTAATTGGTGAATTACAGATAGGGCCATTGAGTTTTTGGAGCAAGGCCCTGCCATAATCTGTAGACAAATTCTCTTTCTTAGAAAAATAGCCCTTGGCCTGCTACTAGACCTTAGTGTAAACTGAATGCTTGTCCATGGGCCACCAGGACACTATTCAACCTGAGCTGCCCATTATAAACTGGGTGTTATCTGACCCTCAAAGCCATTTAGTTGTGCATGTGCATTATCACTCTATCATTGAGTGGAGGTGGTATATACATGATCAGGAATGGGTGGGATTTAAAGGAACAAGAGGATTGCATAAAGATGTGGTCAAATTGCCCATGGCTCCTACTCTTGCTGCAGTACCTTCTGTTTCTCAGTATGAACCTATGACTTAATGGAGTGTACCTTATTATCAGTTAACAGAGAAAGAGAATATTAGGGCTTGATTCAAAGATGGTTCTACATATTAAACAGGTACCACCTGGAAGTGGACAGATAAGGCCCTTTTGGCCCTTTCTGGAATGACCATGAAGGACAGTGTTAAAGTAAAATATTCACAAGGGGCAAAACTTCAAGCAGTGCATCTGGTTGTGCATTTCTGTGAAAGAAAATTGGTCAGATGTGTGACTATACACCTATCCTTCGGTCATGGTTATGCGTTGTCTAGCTGATCAGGGAACTGAGAAGAACATAATTGGAGAATTGGCAAAAAGGACACTTGGGGAAGAGGTATGTTTATAGACTACTCTGAATGGGCAAAGGATGTGAAGATACTTGTGTTTCGTGAAAATTCCCACCAAAATTTGACCTCAGCAGAGAAGGATTTTAATAATCTGGTAGATGGGATAACCAAATTTATGGATAGTAGTCCACCTCTTTTCCCAGCCACCCCTGTCATTGCTGAATGGGTTCATGAAAAAAGTAGTCATGTGTCAATGATGGTGGTTATGCATGGGCACAGTAGCATGGAATTCTACTCACCAAGGCTGATTTGGATACTGCCACTTCTGAGTGCTCAATTTTCCAGCATTAGAGACCAACACTAAGCCCTTGATATGACATCATTCACCAAGGAAAACTGACAGCAACTTTTTGGCAGGCTGACTATTGGAACACTCCCATGATGAAAGGGGCAGCAATTTGTCTTTTTTGGAACAAATGGTTATTCTGGGTATGGATTTGTCTTCCCTGCACATTGTGTTTCAGCCAAAACCACCATCTGTGGATGTATAGAATGCCTTATCCATTGTCATGATATTCCAAACAACATTGCTTTAGACCAAAGAACTAACTTCATGACCAAAAAAATGAGGTAGTGAACTCATGATTAAAAAATTCACTGGTCTTACCAAATTCCCCACCACCAAGAAGCAGGTGGCTTGAGAGAACAATTTAGTAGATTGTTGAAGATGCAGTTACAGCACCAGCTAGGTGGCAGTACATTGCAGGGCTGGGGCAAGTTTCTACAGAAGGCTTTTTATGGTCTCTGAATCAGCATCCACTATATGGTCCTGTCTCTTCTATTGCTGGAATTTACGTGTCTAGAAATCAAGGTGTGGAGACAGGAATGGTATTCCTAATCATTACTCCTGGTAACACAGTAGGAAAGTTTTTGCTTTCTGTTCTAGCAACCTAATGCTCTAAAGCCCTGGAGGTCTTAGTTCCAGAAAAATGAATGTTTCTGCCTGGAAGTAAAGCAATGATTTCATTAAACTGAAAGTTATCACTTCCTCCTGGCTACTTTGGGCTCCTCATGTCTCTGAGTCAATTGGCAAAGAAGGAAGTTAAGGTGTGACTGATTCAGCTTCCAAGGGGGAATTGGACAGTTTTACTCCACAATGGATGTAAGAAAGCATTCTCCAAAATTGCAGTAGATCCCTTAGTGCATCTTTTGATATTACATGGTCCTAACATTAAGGTCAACAGGAAACTACAAAAATACAATTTTGGATTTTTTGAGATAGTTTGTTTTTTATTTTTTTTTTATTTTTAATACAGTTTTTATATCTACCCATCTATCACCATGGTCCAGTCTTTTTCTTTTAAGTGAATAACTACTTTGTGACCTTCTTAAGAGCCCTGTATTGGGTGAATATTCAAATAATAATATTTTAATTCATTGTGTGACATATGCTTATCCCAAAACAGGCCTCACTAAAAACATTGTCATTAACTCTATCTGCTATAATAATTTGTGAGCCAGACCTTGTTCCATTCAATCTTATCAGAACAAAAGTTTTTACAGTTGTTATATTTGTTGTTGCTCAAATTCAAACATATACTAATAATAAAATTCTAGAACAGGTCAAAAAATCTGTTGTTAAGTTTAGTTAACTTACTATATCATTAAATGAGAGATAAAGGAGAAAGAAATAAGATTGGACAAATAGGAAAGAAAAAAAAGAAACAAAGAAAAGAAGAGAGAGGGAGAGAGAGAAGAAGAAGCTGTAAAAGAGCAATTTTCACAAAGGTAAAAAAAGTCAAAAAGATGAATGGGTGTTATTTAAGTTTGTATAAGATAGTGCCAGAGGGTGAGTAGGAGGTAACATAAGTAAGTAAAAACTAAAACTAGGAAAACAAAGGCAAGGAGATTGATTCCAGTTAATGCTTTAAACTATTAGATAAAATAAAATAAAATTGATTGAAGATACAAATTTAGCAACTGGTTTTACAATTATTATTCCAGGGAATGAGTAATTTGAATGATCAAAGTTGATGTTAGAGTTGTTTATATTATAACATATTTAGATTAAAAAAATTTTTCTTGACTCTTTAGATTTTATTGGAGTTTGGATATTTAGTCAATATTCTTCAACCTTGGGACATAGGTTTCTTCTGACTTGCTGGGTGAGAGAGACCAATTTTCTAGTTTTCTTGATTATTCTAATAGCTTCTGCTTTTTCCAATCAAGGGCCTTCTGCTGACTGCCCAGATGGTGCAGTGTTTGTATTGTGTAGAGTAATTTTGGATGTAGGTTCTAGGATGGACCTGTGATTTCTGTCAGTGTGTAACTATTCCTCTCTATTGGATCATTTTCATAGTAATAAATGTCCTAGTACTTGTCTATGGGCACAGAAATTCTGTGGATTTTTTTAGGGCAGTGAAGGGTCTCCAGTAGTTTAATTGGACTCCAGTTTCTACTACCTCAGGTTGTGAATGGCGTGTGTTGATTCCCGCATACAAAGCCCCCTCAGTTATCCAAAAAATTCTCTGTCATTTTCCAGTTAGAATCATAATTCAGGGTGTGCAACTCTTGTGGCTGGTGTCAAGTGTCTTGTTTCTGAATAGCTTCAGGCAATTTTCTACTGGTCTCTATGCTGCTGGATATGGAGGTAGCTTCCCTCTGACTGCTTTTGGGATCTCCACTCAGCAATCTGGATCCCAGGGACTCTCCCTAGTCTTCCCTCCTGTGTTGTGTCCCTCACGTTAATTTCAGTGTCCAGGAGTATATTGAACCCTCCTTTCTTTATTTGCAGCAAGAGGTGATCCTTTGTTGCCTCTGTCTGAGACAAGTGAACTAGAAACAACTATCCTTATCTGTGTCACAGAAGCTGAGCAGAGGTTGCTGTACTTCCCAGGGCAGGTGAACTTGAGCTCACTTTATTCCCCTTATTGGTGGTGAAGGGAAAGGGGAAGAACAGTTTCAGCAATTTAGGGTTAATAGAAGTTCTTTCTGGCCCTAATTTTAAGGGTTTCAATGTATGGGGCTTCCCTCTGGCTTAACTTGCAGCTGTCTGGGTGTGAGAAGACACCATGCTAACTTAAGATGTTGACAGGGCAGCTCAAGGTTCAGATATAGGGATTTAGTATAAAAAGAGAGAAATACACATTTTTAAAGAAAACACCCTCAGGTCATTAAAATGTAGAATTAAGCCATTGAGATGTAGAAAATGTAGTTGCAAGCCTTGGCCATTCTTGAAGGACAATCACATTGAAGAAAAACTGGCCTGAATTTTGAAGCTCCACCTTGAATCTACCTCCAGTCCAGCTGCTGATATAGCCTGAAAGGGTAAAGTTTCTAAGCTGCAAAGCCTGAGTTAAAATGTAAAGGACCAGGCATTGTAAACCTGCTTCTAAACTGCAGAACATGGGTTAAATTCCTGAGGCAGTTAGGACAAGGCCCTACTGGCCATTTAGTTGAATTATGGCCTGGGGTCCTGTGCACAGAAAGCATTCAAGACCTTGTGCAGCTTGTCACATAGATATTCAGGGTCCGAACCAATCAGTTTAAATGTAACCCCCTCCTTAGGAAAGACCTATCACTCCAGCCAGCCCTGTTCCCGCCAAAGAATGTACTAATCAAGTCTAAAAATTATTGTTTGATTTTCCCGTGGTGTAAGGTGATTTGTTAAAGGAGACTGTGATGTATGCAAAGCACCCCTCCCTCGCCCCGCAACCCCCCTCGTCCTCCCAAAAATGTGAACTTAAGCATTGTTCAACCCCTGCTCTGGGCTCTGGGCAGCTCTCATTTCTTGAGCTGGCCTAGAGTCTCAGCGTGCTGAATTGAATCCTAAATAAAAATCCCCGTCTGCTTATTACATGAAGCCAGTCTCTTGTGGTCTCTTCCTCCGACGTTTCGTCTGTCCCTTACAACCCCTCCTATAAATATTGGACCCCCAGCCCACATCAGGTCTGTTTCTCAGTCTCAAGGCAGCCCTATTTTCCATTGAGTATGTATTTCTCTGCCTAAATAAACATCTTCTATGCCTTTGCTTGGCTAGTGATGAAGTTATTTTTCATTACATATGCCAACCTGCCAACCTGAGTTGTGTTCTTCCTTTTCTTCACAAACTACTTGGACCCTTCTCTAGAGACATCTCTTCTCTCATAGCAGTTCCAAAAAGGTCATCATGGACCCCAGCTTAGCTTTCTGCTCAACAATGTTTGTTAAGCTCTTTATGTTATCTTTTAATTTTATTTAGTCTAAATTGTTATATATGGCAGCAGAAATTATTACAGCTCATATTACAGACCTAGAACTTAATTTTTCATATCTCTGGTTGTACATAAAGTATATTTGTTTATAGTTAAAGCTTCATTCCAGGGTTTCATTAACTGACTTCCAGACCACTCATGTATAATTGAATCAAGTCTTTATTGAAGCACACCAGTGATGGCTGACCAGAACATAAAGCTGTTTCCTAGATCAGCCCCAAAGAATTGCAATGACACTCCTTATAAGACTGAAAACCTTAAAAAGGATGTTCAGGGGGTCTAGCCATTGCATGCAAGCCAGGTTACAGAAGCCAGAGGATGCAGTCAATCAGAGGGAAGCCTAACCAATCACAGTTATCCCAGTCACCCCAGTTACATAAACAGAGCCCCGTTACCCTAGTTACAGAAACAATACCCCATTAGGTAGTTTTGTGTTCTTAAAGGTTTCTATAGTAAATGGAAAAGAACATCTTGCCCCAGTCATGACTCTTCTACTTGGCATGGTTGTTTAACAGGATGAAGTCATAAAACAAATGGAGTCACATTTGCTCCTACTATCACAGCACAAAGACCAAAATGGAAGAATCACTCCTGATACTTCTATGGCACAGTTGGGTAACTATTGTTGAGAATAACCTAAAATATGTTTAAAAATATAATTTTCACGTGTCTGGTGGAATATGCCTGTAATCCCACTGAATTCACAGACTGAAGCAGGAAGATGTTGAGTTCAAAATCAGCCTCAGTAACCCTGTCTCTAAGTACAATAACAAAGAGGGCTGGAGTCTGTGACTCAGTGGCTAAGTAAAACTGAGTTCTAACCCCAGCACCAATAAATAAATAAACAAACAAATAAATAAATAAATTTGCAACACATAAAGATAATTAACATTTAAAGAGACAAAAATACTTATTACTATAATTACTACTACTTTATATATGTACTGAATTATCATAATGTACCCCATAAAATGAATATATAAAATATATATTAAAGATCTTCTAGTAACTTTATAAACAACTGTGAAAAACTTCTCTAAACTAAATAGAATTTTATCTGTCATGCTTCTAAAAATTTCAACATATAATTTGTATACTTTCTGAAAATTTTAAAGCATTTCAGTGGATTGGGTTCAAATCTTTTGTCTTTTGCCCACAAATTACACCCAGTGGTGAATAAGCATTGAGCAACACCCCCAATTCTTCTTTTCTTTCTTTCTTTCTTTCTTTCTTTCTTTCTTTCTTTCTTTCTTTCTTTCTTTCTTTCTTTCTTTATTTCTTTATACGGGTCTCTGTAAGTTGCTTAGGCTTTTCTAGGTTGTTAGAGAATGGGCTCAGACTTTTGATTCTCCTGCCTCAATCTCCCAAGTAGCTGAGATTACAGGTGTGTGCCACATTGCAATGTATTCAAAGAAGTAGGAGGACTGCTTGCTATGGATTCAATTAAGCCTCAGTCTATGCTTCTCACTCTTTCAAGGGTATATTGCCTTATGTACCAAGAGTTTCTTCATTTTCTGGGTTTATGTTTCATAAGAGATCAAAATGTAAAATTCAAATGATAGAGAAATATATAAAAAATTATATATATTAATAATATATAAATAATTCATGCATGCCATAAAATTATGGATTTGTAGTATTATTTTAATTAGAAAAAATATTAAATTTGCATTTATAAATAGATGTCTGTATTTTATGTCACTGAAAATATCAAAAGATGTACTGTGGGAAATGCTGAAATATTATATATATCTTAAATTCTACTGACTCATAATATTGTTCCTTTTGTGTGGTAATTTTGGATTTAAAATTATGATGTAATAAACAACTGAAAATTGAGAACTGGTTCAGGTAATTTGTAGAAAAGTTGCACATGTACATCTTCTAAATAATGAAATAATCAAAATACACAATAATAATTCCTCAATGATCATGTTCAATTAGTTGAAATGGTGGGATGCTGTGCCACAAGAGTTACAGTGAATGACAAATATAAAAGAGAAGAAGACATGAAAAGACCCTTCACAAATAAGCTCTAGAAAAAGCATGAAAACATCTGGAAAGACGCTAAATAGCACCTGTCAAATGGGAAATGAATTCAAAATTAATAGTAGATTTCTCTAGCCACTAATAAATGGCACACACTCACACAAAATCCAATAGTAACAAGTACTGATTGGTTGTGGAGCACAGGAATTCTTTTTGATTGTTGCTTTGATGCCAATACAGTCTTCTGGGAAAGAAGTACTGTAGTTTTTATCCTTAATATAGTTACCATATTATACAGTGATCACACTTCCACATTTTATCGTCATTATTTGTAAACTGATGCCTACAGAAATGATGTATATGCTACCAAACCTTTATCCTTCTCTTAGATGACAATTTAATAAGGAGGACATGGTTTTGAGAAAAAGGCAAAGCAGGTATATTATTGCTCTTCTAGAAAAGAGGATCACAGGGGACACAAGTTCCAGAGGCTTTGATTCTGCTCATCTGAGGAAATATAATTTTTTTTTTGTGTGTGTGTGTGTGTGTGAAGTAGGGATTGAACTCAGAGGCATTAAACCACTGAACAACATTCCCAGTTTTATTTTAAATTTTTATTGAGATAGAGAACCTCACTGAATTGTTTAGCACCTTGCTTTTGCTGAGGCTGGCTTTGAAATCAATCCTCCTGCCTCATCTTTTGGAAGCACTGGAATTACAGGCATGAGCCATCATTCCTGGCAGAACAAAGAATATTTCCAAAATAAGCTATTCAAAGACTGCCTGACAGGTACTTTCTGTAGAGTAACTGTTCACTTGTTAATTTGGGAGATATCTATTCCTTAGGTCTCCTGGGACCATCTTTGAAGTCAGAATTTTTTGGTTCCTCTGGTGCATGTGTTCTCAACGCTGTCTGATTCATGGATGGCATGGGTGGGAAAAGGCAATCTAGTTCCTAGTTATGGAACAGGAGAGAGAGAGAGAGAGAGAGAGAGAGAGAGAGAGAGAGAGAGAGAGAGAGAGAGAAATGTCCCCTTTCTTTCTTTTTAAAAAGTCTCAGTGGCAGAGTGTCAAGGGTTATATTCAAAGCAGGGGGAAAGCCAATTTCACATATGCAAATATTCACAGCAGATTTATTCAATAACATTTTAAATTGAAGGAAATATAGCAAATTAATGCTAAATATAGCATTAATATATGGAATATATGAAAATATAGCAAATATGCTAAAAATTCTTTAACAAATTAATGGAGAAGTATATGTATTTAAAAAAATTCACTCAACAAGAAAAGAGTAGCCTATTAAATGGCTCAATGACCAAAATAAAACTTAAAGGCATTTTCTAAGTAAAAGAAGCCAGTGTAGTAGAATGAGACAAGGTCAGACACCAGAAGAGTATCAGAGAGTAGATTTATTTGGCTGCAGCCAGGTTCAGAGAGAAAACTTTTCACTCTACTCAATCAATTGGCCTAAAATCCATTTTCAGAATGTTTTACTACTTTTAACCCAGTGTATAGGGAGAGGTACTCAGAGATTCAATATCTACCGAAGTTCCCATCACAACAGAACTTTTTCACTGTTCTGGGTAAATTAACACCACAAAAATACTTTTTTTTTTCTCAAGGATCAGCACCTGAGAAAGAAAGAGCTTCTTTTACCCCCCTTCCCTCCCCCAACCTTTTGAACCATTAAAATGGAGCCCAATTAGTCTTTGAAATGTAAATGTCCCTGTGAATATCTCTGGCCCAAAGACAAAGACCAAAGACTTTGTTACAATAGAAACACATTTTTTTCAAATACACTTCCCACTTGAAAAAATTTCACAAACTATATTATATCATTGCAATAATAGATTGCTCAAAAATCTTGTGAAAAACTAGTGAAGAAGTGTTCAGCATCTGATACATTGATCTCTTTCAGGCTCATGGCAAAGTAAGATAAAGAAACAGGAAATAGGAAGCTTAACTACATTGAACTCTTTTGTATTTTGTTTTGCTCACAGCTATAAGACAATTATGGTGAAGATTTGTAGAGAAGCTTAATTAGGATTTTCTGTGTAGAAGGGAATCTCATTAGAATAGGATGCAAAGGGTACTTCTTTTATTTAATTAATATGACATTTCTGAGAAAGAGACAACAAGGAGTAAACTAAGGCTACTGATTTTCACAGTTGGACAAAAATACATCCTCTGATAAAAAGTGGATTTTTTTTGTCTTCCTGCATCACAGTTCCTGATATTTCTTTCAATGAAATTCTATTAGAGAAATATTGATGCTTTTCTTTTTTGTCTATTAATATGTGCATGCTCATATCAAAACTACTCAGGAATCTGCAGGAGTACTGCAAGTCTGTGGAAACTTTGGGTAACTTAGTGAGACTTTGTGAAAAAAATTGACAGGATATGTATCTCATTGGTGGACCACCTTAAGGTTAACTTCCCTATACCAAAACTACTACAACATGAACAACAGAAATCCAACAAATAACATGAAAGAACTTTATGAACATTCATTATGTTAAAAATAGAAGTGTTGGTCACCATGTGAAACAATTGGAAGTCACCCACACTTTTGCTAGATATATAAAATGGTATAGTAGGTATAGGAATAAATGATGATTGCTAAAATTTTAAACATAGAATTTCCCCATGACCTATCTAGCTATATTTTGAAATGAACTGAAAACAGATATTCAAACACTTGAACATGAATATCAATGACATCACCATGTCCACTAGGAAATATATGAAAATCTAAATTTTCCATCAAGAATGATAAACAAATGAGTCTATGTATTTATATTATCCATGTCTGAGTAAGCACATGTACATATAGATATACTGATATAAATATATACATATATCTATATGTGTATATTGATATACATATAGATATGCTGATATAATTATATACATATATCTATATGTGTATATTGATATACATATAGATATACTGATTATATATATATATATATATATATATATATATATATATATATATATATGTTTCAATATTACTCTGCCATAAAAATGAAGTACTGATACAGGTGACCATGTAGACAAATCTCAAAAATATTTAGAAAAGTAAACAAAATCAAACATAAAATTTCACCTGTGCTATAACTACATCTATATAAAATATTCAAAATTGGAAATCATAGAGTTAAAGAGAGTTGGTTTCCAGGGCTTGAAAGGTATGTAAGTGAGTGGTTGATTAACAGATTACATGGTATATTTTCAGTGGTTAAAATGCTTAAAACAAGGTAATTGTGGTAATTATACCACAACATTGTAAATGTCACTAAAATTATTTTCTGATAGGCACTTTTATGAGAATTCAACCTCAATAACACCAATCAGAAAAAAACTTGAAAACCCTGAAGTCTATACAATTATAGGTAGAGGTGACAAAAATGAACTATGGAATTGGAAAGAACTTCCTTATCTTTGTATTTGAACTCATGACCAGAGTAACTGCATCATGTAGAACCACAAAAATGGAATTCTAAATAGAATGAGTTGTACTTCATGTATTTATAATATGTCAAAATATAATCTATCATCATGCATATCTAAAAAAACAAATAAAATAAAATAAAAAGAAAGAGACTATAGTCTCTCACATGTACTCTGAATCACCAAACCAAAGCATGGATGGTAACACTGAATACCAGAAATCAAAAGCCTTCTCTGGGTCAGGCAGTATTCTTGATTCATTATTTACTTTGTCCTTATCTTTACACTTTCTTGAGTCCTGATTGGAAGATCTCTTATATTACAGATGAGTACTGTAAGTTTGAGGGATGACTGATTGTTCAAAGGTCAATATCTAGGCAGACTAAGACTCTGAAAATTAATTTGTGTGATTTCCAATCTACTGTATCATCTATCACAATACAAAGTCAGTGTTTTTGTTGTTTTGTTTTGGTTTGGTTTGGGTTTTTTTCCCCTAGTGGGAAGAGGAAGCAAGAGGTAGAAATTACAATAGGGTACCAAGAACAATCTGCATAAACTTCAATTTTAAAAACTTGATTGTGGTCACTGTCACACTGGAAAAAAGGTATATCCAACATGACAAATAATGACTTATATATGTATAGTTTATTGTATTTTAGTATTATCCTAATAAAATTGTTTTAAATTTGAATGAAAGAAATAAATGTTCCTCCAAAAAAAGAAAACAAAGTATATATTTGGAAAGCATAGAAAAAGATGCTGAATATTATATGTGATTAAGGAATTACAAATTAAACACACCTATAAAAATTTACACAATTTCCAATCTAACAATATGAAGAGCTGGCAAAGATGGGGAACAAGAAGAACTCTCATACATTGCTGTTGGGATAACAAAATTGGATAGCCACTCTGGAAGAAAGTTTGATGTACATTTAATATGGCCCACTAATTTTATTTCTCAGTGTTAATTCAATGGAATTGAAAGTTATGTCCACACAGAACCCACATACAAATGTCCACATCTTCTTCATTCATGATTGCCAAGAACAGGAAACAGCTAAGGGATAATTCAGTAGCTATTTACCTGTTATTAATGTAAAACTGTGATATATCTATACAGTAGAGGGTTATTCAAAAATTTAAAAAATATCAAATTTACTATCAAAAATGAAAAAAATATGGAGGCATCATAAACATATACTGCCAGAAATAATATATTCTCTGAAATGTCTTATTTGTAAAATTCCAAATTTATGACATTCTGAAAAAGTCAAAACATTAAAAATGTTAAACATTGCCAAGAAATCAGAGGGAGTAGGAGATGTTAAAGAGCTAAAAAAAAAGGGACTTCTGGCATGGTGAATCCACTATGCAAGATGCCATCATGGTAATTGACATTATTCTTTGTCAATGCTTAAAAAACTCTAAAATTAGTGTTTTAATAAATAATTAAACTATTTATTGATATCGATAATTATTTAATACCATAACTATTGGCAAAACATTTTGATTTTGTGCTTACATAAAATGTTTCTCAGTAATACATGAAGAAAAAATAGTAGAAACTCTGAATAAGGGAAAGCATATGGGATCATGGTACTATGTGCTTTATTTTCTTGTAAATTTACAAATCTCCTTAAAATGAAGTCTGTTAATTAAAACAATCAAAGAAGGCTTGGTGGTTTTCCTAGCCTCATACATGCCCGGCCTAGGCCTGGCCCTCAAGAATAAAATTGTTACTGAGAATAAATAATTTCAAACAACCTTGTTTTCCTTTCTTTTCTTTCTTTTTTTTTTTGTATATTTTTTCTGTGAAGTGTTGCTGGTGTTTTCCTCCAAAAAATCAAGAAAATCCATTTTCACAATTTTAATTTTTACCATTTTCATACTTTCTTCTTCTTACCCAACTAATCTCTGGTTGAAATAAATGTAGATAGTCCAAGTAAAGAGGTGTGTTTATACACATTAAGGGGCAGATAAATTGTTGGTGATATTACTGAGAAACATAGTTTTATGGACTAGATAAATTCTAGGCATTTGGTGATACTGAGAGTTCTATATTCTTATTTTTTTTATAACTTAACCCTTCCCAAATAGATCTTGCATTTATTAGCTATGGTACTTACTAACACTAACCTACCATAAACAGATAACAGGGTCTGTGAGTCATTTCTGTCCAGATTAAGTTCCATTATGCTCACAACTATATTTAGTAGAGTTGGACATGACCAGGGCCAGTCAGGACCTTTTTTACATTTCTCAGCCAAGGTTAACAGAAAAGAGGTTCTCGTTTTGGTTCCTAGAATGGGAAAGAGAAAATTCTGCATGATTGGTATCAACATTTCTTTTTTTTTTTTTTTTACAGTTCTTAAACTACCTGGTCATGGCTAAGACGAACTATATAGTAGCTAAAGAAATTATCTTCAAGCACAGATTGGTTCATAATAAAAATGTATATCTGCTAAATATTCAATATGATGAGGGTGAGAGAATGAGAAGATGTACTACAATGGAAAGAGGTACTGGTGAGAAAAACTGTCTCCCTCAGAAAGAAGGTGTTTTAACCTGTCTTCATTCCCAGATGAGAAAAACCATTATTCAAATGTTTTCCTTCCTTTCTCTCTTCTTTTCTTTCCTCCTTCCTCATTCTTATGTTATTTCCTTCTTATCTCTCACTCTCCATCCCTTCCTTGATTTCTTTCTAAGAGAAGATGTCTCACTCAGTTCACTCTCCATATTTACTTTTCACAAACTACTCATTTGGAAGAAAAAGCTCTATGGGAGGGATATACATTTATATTGGTTGTCATTACTCTGAATTGTTTCCAATTGAAAAATCTGAAAACATATATTTTAAGAGCATACATACTCACATAAAACATTAAAGTTTTTTAAAAATTTATTTTCTTATACAACAAGCCATACATATCTGTGGTCTAGTGAGAGGCCTAACATTGTTTTTCTAAAAACAGAACCAAAAAAAAAAGCAATAAAAACCAAATTATTTTCCATTACATTACTGACTTTTCTGTAATAAGATCAGTTTATAATAATTTAGAGAAAGTTATTTTATCTTTTCTTGAGAAGTATTCAAATTTTCAAAGTAATTTTCACTGATTTTTTTACCCAAATATCAAAGGATGATTTTGCTTAATGAGAACTTTAAAGAAAAAAATGTTTTTCAAAGACAATTTGAATTCATTCAATGAATGACAACAGAATTGGGGTGTTCTGGTAAAGTAAGCATTTTCTACAGAAATTTTTGTAATTTTAAAGGAGAAAAGTAATTGGATCATCAGAGTACAGCTTTGCCACGAATATATGAATCCATACATTGATGTCAGGATATCCAAAGCTTGGGAAAAAAGGAAATTTTTCTTGAAGAAGACTTAAAGCTTGGGGTATCTATTTCTTTGTACCCATGAGTCTTTCAGGCTCTGAGTGACTATACTGTAGAGGTGCCAGAGTTAATGAATATTGCAGCATTATTCAAAGTGTAGCCATTTACCTAAGAAGACTTTTTGTTATTACTGAATCAAAGACAGATTAACAAGTTGAACTTGACAGTTGCTTCTACCACAGCCTGGTTTATTAGTTTCCCTTGAAATGAAGAATTTTATTGAATTTATTAAAAATATATGTGTAAACTATTACCTTCTACACTGTCCTCAGCAGAAAGAGAACTGATGATCTATTTGCTTAACTTAGTTGCTTTCTACAAAACATCTCTAGGCTTCACATTTGGGTTTCCGGCTAAATTCAGCATGATGTTTATGATAGAGCTCCTCTTATTTACCTATTTCTTAACAGTGTAATAGTATCTTATATTCTCCTACTCTACAAAATCCTAAATATCTTAGTGTAGTAATTATCCCAATACACACACATGAAAAATGCTGATTTCACTTTTCATGGAACTTAGCTTTTAATCCAGAAGTATTTCATAATGTTCATCCTGCTCTCATGGGGGCTCTGTCACTTCCCTTGACTGATCCTCTTGTGTTTTATTTATTTCAAAGGTTTTTGCATTTATTTAAGGAGCATTATGTCAAGAGTATGAATGACATTACATTCCAATAGCAATAAGTTTTATAATATTGGAGAGTTAGAGTGTTAAAATATTTTATCCATCATTTCATACTTCCATGTAGAGACTCTGATAGAAATTATAGCTACTTTAAGTGTTGTATGGATAAAAAATTTAAGATGTGGGCTAAAAATCTAGAGTAAAATACTCAAATTGAATTCATGGCTGTGTTATTTAATGCAGTTTTCCCAAGTGACCATAAAACACTAGATAACACACACACACACACACACACACACACACACACACACACGTATTTAAAGAAAGGAGTCTTGGAGGTGTAAGTCCTCTCCTGGAGAAAAAAAAATGTTTAAAAAATATTGTTATTTGAGGACTAACATTTGTCAAAGCAGGCTAATGTTAAGGTAGGTATTTCTCCTCTAAAGTATGAAGTCTTGAGTGTACTACATTAATTCTCCCAAGGAAGGGTTTATCACAAACCTAACAACTAAAAAAAAACCCATTATCAGAGAAATTCTCAGCCCAGTTCTACATAAAGTTGAAAAAATAATGAACACCAATTCTTCTAAAATTATTTTATGAAATAGAAAATAGCAAAACCTTCTAACCTCATTCTATGAAACTAATATTAACCTGATGCAAAACCTAGACAAAGACACATTAAGGAAAGAACATTTCAAAGCAGTATTCCTGGTGAGCAGAGATGTAATAATTCTCAATAAAATTATGGCAAACAGCATACAAAATCATATTAAAAAGATAGTACATCATGATCAGTGGGCTTTGTCCCAGGGATGCAGGGTTGGTTTAACACATGGAAATCAATAAAGATTTTTTTACATAAATAAATGTAAAGAAAAGAATCAAAAAATTATCTCAATAAATGCAGAAAAAGCTTTTGACTAAATATATGTTCAAAACACTAGAAAACTATGTATACTAGAAACAGACCTTAACATTATAAAAGCTGTGTATGGTAAATGCAAGAGAAACATTCTTCTTCTTTTATGGAGTATGGAGACTTTACTGAAAACAAAACCAGGCAAACAGAGGATTACAAACAGGAATGTGGACTTGTAGCAAAACAAAATCAAAACCAAAACAAAACAAAAGAGCAAGGGAAAGGGGTGTCAGGAGGACAGAAGGGGTAGTGAGAGCAAGGAAAAGGCTGAGTAGTTTTTGTTGTTGTTCTTCTTCTTCCCATTTCTTTAAAAAAACCAACACAAGAAAACACACACACACACACACACACACACACGCGTGCGCGCACGCACACACAACCCTGTGTTACCGAGTACAGACATAAATGGGGCCGAATGGAACACTGTGTTCTTCTCTCTTCCAAAGGCAAAAAAAAAAAAAAGTTAAAAAAAAGCAGGCTGGAGGCTGCTCCCTACAGAGCCTGCTTCCCCAGTGGTGTGTACAAAAGGGTGGATGGGGCAAGGGACAGGCCAGGGCAAGGGTCTGTGCAATATGTGGCAAAAGCGCAGGGAACAGGGGCAGCTCAAGGGGGGACAAAGGCAACGCGAAGAGATGGATAATGTGCTGTCCCCCTCCCCCCAAGGAGCAGTGGATCCACCTTGTCAAGTCCTGGGCTCCCTCTCCAAGTTCTTGGCACCTTGGCATATCCCTGGGAATCGCACCCTCTCCAACTGCTGGGCGCCCCCCGCCCCCGAACATGTGCCCTGTGCTTGGGCTCAGTAAACGGGCACCTGGTGCTGGGGCAGTAGCTGGCCACTTCTGTTGACGTGGCTGAGGGCTTTCTGCTTGAGCTGTGCCACCTGCTCGCACAGCAGGCTCTGCAGTAGACGCCTGCGCCTTGTTCTGGCTGTTGAGCTCTTCCCTTTCTCCTTCAGGTGCGATGCACTCCAGCTTGCGCTTGCGGCTCTTGGAGGCCGCCATGCAGTTGAGCTCTGCCTTGATATGCTCCTGCATGTCCTTGTGGATAGGCGAAAGTGGCAAGCTCTTGCCAAAGCTTGGCACATTGGGCTGGGAGCAGTGGCCCCAGTTCACTGGGGGCGGCGGTGGGAAGGAAATGGACTCAGCTGCGAAGGCGAACATCCCAGTTCCTCCAGCACCCCTGGTGGCACCGGCATAAGGCTTCTCTGAAAGTCATCATGGGACTGCTGCAGAGAAATAGAGTTGAATTAATAACACTACTTAATTTAATGGGACAGAAAATGCCACCCTCACCTCCAAAATATGTACATTATGGTTATAAATATATGGATTTAAAAAACTCCTTACTTTCCCATGATTAATAGAGTTACTGTTTAACTATGTTACACACACACACACACAAACACACACACACACACACACTCATTTGAAAACAGAAAAAAATCATTCAGGAAACATTTTCTTTCACACATGTCTATCTATTTTTGTTTAAAAGATATATTACTGAAATTTCATATTGTACATTCTGGCATTCTGGTCTCATGGATATTGTCTGTAGGTTTCATTTTTCTCTGCTAAAATCTACAAATTAATTTCAGCAAGGTTTTGACTGTATATCAGCAGGTGACAGCAGTCTAAAAGCTTAATTTAAGAGTGGGAAATTCAACATTAAAAAATAATTCTAAAAGGTAGATCTATTCTTTATGAGTATTTGTCTTACATTTCAACTGCACATATGTCAGATAAATTTGGGTGAGTGAAAACATTTCTTTAATACAGGCAGAAATGTAATTGTGAAACACTTTACAAAAATGTTTTAACTAGTTGCATAGCTATTTATTCTGTGTCTTAAAAACTTCTAAATTGATATTTATGACAGTGATTAAATTAAACTTCTTCATTCAGGAAACAACTGCTGAACATCTAACAGAAGCTAAGATTTACTGTAAATAGTTTTGTCATAAATGTCATAATTTAATTTTAGAATCAGATAACATTGTGTTTAAAATGAAAATAGTAGTTCACACCCCACATACCAAAGCATTGGGAAACAGTAGACTGCATATAAATAGAGGTCCTGTAAGTCTGTATTTCCGGGCATTCTGGGAGATGTCTGAAGTGTGTGGAAGTATACACACATGATAATTGCATGTTGGTGAAACTCCCAAAAATCACA
Source organism: Ictidomys tridecemlineatus (assembly GCF_052094955.1). NCBI lineage: Eukaryota > Metazoa > Chordata > Mammalia > Rodentia > Sciuridae > Ictidomys > Ictidomys tridecemlineatus. The sequence goes on from NW_027526129.1 coordinate 759,145, forward strand.
TTCTTCAGACCACATTGCCATCATTAAGTGAAACATGGCCACATAAAGTAAGTTAAAAGGATTTTATAAATAATGCAGATGAAATAAAGTAAAAATTTGAAACTTACTGAAGGTTCATTAACCTGATTAAAATGAATTCTTGTAGTCTCCAATTCTGTATCTATAGTACAAACAGAGATGCCAGCTTGCTTTCTCACTTGATCCTCTTTGTTAATTCTGTTTCTTTTTCTTTTAATGGGTTCTTATTTTTTTCATGTAACATGTCATAATTTTTTTCTCTTTGTCTCATCTTCTTTTAAGATATATCTGAAGTTAAATATAATTACCTTTTAGTGAATTTTTCCAGAAAACAAAAAAGTCTTTTTATGTTCTGGCTCTTTGTACGCTGATTTAATATACTAATAAAAATTATATGCTCTCTGAAGATTTTCTAGTTTAATATTTTTAATTTCTCCTTTAATCTTGTCTGAAACATACATAATTTAAATAATAATTTAAAGTCAATAATAAAAGTCTAAGTTGTTATTTGATAAGTTTCTGTTACTAGCAAATCTTTTAGATACTACAGAAAAAGAAATTTTGAAATGATTTGGTAAATTGACAAGTTTAAGTTGATTTTTTTTAACTATTACAGATCCTCCCCAGTTCAAAAGATAATTTCAAGTAAAATAAGTTTTAAAGACTTATTGTTTATATACAAACTTATGAATTCAGTAATAATATGAGGTATCTTCATAAAGTATGTCAGGTATACCTACAATTGGCTTACAGTATAACAGCATATTCAGAAATTTTTCTTTCAATATGTATCTTTTGCGGCTTGGGCTGTAGCTAAGTGGTAGAGCACTTGCCTAGCATGAGTGAGGTGCTGGTTTTGATCCTTAGCACCACATATAAATAAAAAAAAAGATATTGAAAATATGTATTATTTGTATTACTATAATCCAAAACTGGAATTAGAAATGTAATACCTGTTATTACACTTTTTATGTCTCTTTTATGGTTACAATTTCAACTCACCTTGTTGATCATTATGTATTTTACAAACAACTTAAAATCAACTTTTGAACAAGAAAGGACCTAATATTTAATCCAATAATGAAGAGTAATGTCTTTCAACAGGTGAATGGATGAATAAAATTATATATATATATATATATATAATTTTTTATATTGTGTGTGTGTGTGTATATATATGTATACACACACACACACAATGGAATATTATCCATAACAAAAATAACTTTATGTCAACATATAGTCTACTGTCATGTATACCTAAAAAACATTTAAAAGTATGTTATTTCAATGTAAAAATCTGAACAAATTTAATTTATGAATGAGAGTGAATTTGAATAAAATAATTTATAATCAGTTTTCATTTCATTTTTAAATGAATATTAATGTTAAATGTGTAGCTGAGGGCCTAGCTCAGCACTAGCATATCACACTAGTCACAAAAAAACACTGGGTTTAATCCTAAGCATCAGAATAAAAACTATAAATGTATAAAAACATGCTTCATGGCAGTGAAAAATGCCTCATTGGTGGAATACAAACTTTCTTGAGAGTAATTTAAAAATTCTGAAATTTTTTTAAAGTTTCCCAACTTTAAAAAAATAATTCTATATTGAATTTTTTTCAAAAGTAAACAGAAATATAGAAATTATTTTTTTCTTTTGTTCTCACCCCCATCTTTGGTACCAGGTAGTGAACCCACAGAAGCTAAATCACTTATCCACATCTCAAAGCCTTTTTCATTTTTTTATTTGGAGACAAGATCTCAATAATATTCATGGGACCTTGCTAAATTGATGAGGTTTGCTTTAAACTTTTGATCCTCCTGTATCTGCCTACCCAGCTAATGGAATTATAAGAATTTGCCATGGTATCTGAGTAGTAAAGGATTCTTTTTTTAAATGATATTTTTGAAACATTAATTGTAATAAAAAGTTAAAAATATAAACAGATAAAAATCTCAAATTCTGTTTGTTAAATAAATAGATTCCTAGCAGATGGGGTTCCATAGAGCCATTAAAATTATGATGGGGAAAAATATGCACTTAGTTTTTTAGGAGTAATTACATTTAATAATATGTTATCATATTTGTAAGAATTTTATGATTGATTCATGTTTTCTCCCTTGAAAAGTGCTAACAGATGAGTCAACAGTTAAAAAAATCTTCTTATTTCTACTGGAATAAAGGAAAGAATTCCGCCCCTTCTTTCAATCTGGGATATAATACTTCAAATCGTGGAGTTGTTGATTCAATTCTGTATTTTCTTGCTTAAACTCTGATACCCTCTTTTTGAGCTCATTTTCCAGTTGTGCATTTTTAACATGTAGTGAACACTGTGTGCAGTGACTTTTTTGCATTTTATTATTTTTGAAGTGATAGTACTGCTTTCTGGGGTTTTGACAGGCTAACAGAATCTGTAAGGAAAAAAAGATAATAGAAATAAAATATGTGCTTGAAAAAGATATTATTTCATGTGTAAAATTGTTGTTGATTAATAGTTCTAATCAACAACAATTTTACACATGAAATAATATGGGGAATATGGCTCAAGTGGTAGTGCACTCGTCTGGCGTGCGTCCGGCCTGGGTTTGATCCTCAGCACCACATACAAACAAAGATGTTGTGTCTGCCAAAAACTAAAACATAAATATCAAAATTCTCTCTCTCTCTCTCTCTCTCTCTCTCTCTCTCTCTCTCTCTCTCTCATAAAAAAGAACTCTTAATACCAGAAAAGGAAGCCATGCATTAATATAGCATAGTTAATCTTTGTCTTATATTAATGGGGGCTTTGGAGTTGGAATCAAACTATACTGAGATTCAAATCCTAACCTTATCATTTCATTTCATTTTTTAAGTATGTATTTTTCATTTGTAGTTGAACACAACATCTTTATTTCACTTATTTATTTTTGCGTGGTGCTGCATATTGAACCCAGGGTCTCGCACGTGCGAGGTGAGTACTCTACCACTGAGCCACATCCCCAGCCCTTGACCTAATCATTTTAATAGCATTGTACTATTAGAATTGATATTAGAAGAGATTATTTTCATATTCTTTTGCTTGTTATCACTATCATTAATAAAAAGAAGATAATAACAATACCTATTCCAGGGGATTATTTTAAGGATTAAATGAGCTCATATTTCTAAAATTTTAGGCAAGGACTTGACATGTATTGACTTTTCAATGAATGGTACCTATTAGTTTTAATTTTCTAAAATTTCTAATTTCTAATATTAGATGCTTACAATTAAACTGTATTGTAAGTAATATAATTTCATGGCATTACTATCTGAACAGCAAAATATCAAAAGAAAATACTATGGCAATAAAAAGCACATGTGACTATAGTTTCCATGGTCTTTTAAGTTGAGTTCTCAGTTCTTATCTGTATTTTCTGTCCTTAGAAAACATTTTATATGTATATATTTCTATTTTTTTATTTGTTTTAATTAGTTATGCTTGAAAGTACAATGACCTTGACATGTCATACATTTGAATCACATGGGATATAATTTCTCATTTTTCTGAGTATACAGGTTGCAGAATCACATTGGTCATTCATTCATACTAGTATCCTTCCTATCTCTCTAACCCCTCCCCTCTCCTCCTATTATTTCTCTCTATCTAATCTAGGGTAACGCTATTTTTTTTTCTCTCACATCTTTATACATGTATTTTGTATAACAATGAGGTTCTCTTTCCACCATTCATGAAATTCCCTTTCTCCCTCTCTTTCCATCCCAGTCCTCTTCCCTATGTAGAGGTAATCTTCTTCCCATGCTCTTCCCCTCTTCCCAATTTTGAATTACCCACCTTATATCAGAGAAGACATTCAGCATTTTTTTCGGGGGGGGGTTGGCTAACCTTACTTAAGATAATCTGCTTTAATGTCATCCATTTCCCTGCAAATGCCATGATCTTGTTAGTTTTTAGTGCTGAGTAATATTCCATTATATATATATATATATATATATATATATATATATATATATATATATATATATATATATATATATACATACACACACACACACACACACACACACACACACATATCTCACATTTTTTAATCCATTTATCCATTCAAGGGCATCTAGGTTGTCTCCACAGTCTAGCTATTGTGAATTGTGCTCTATAAACATTGATGTGGCTATGTCCCTGCAGTATGCTGTTTTTAATTCTTTTGGGTATAGTCTGAGAAGATGAACAGCTGGGTCAAATGGTAGTTTTATTCCCAGCTTTCCAAGAAATCTTCATACTGCTTTCCAAATTGGCTACACAAATTTGCAGTCCCACCAACAGTGTATTAGTGTACCTTTTTTCCCCACATCCTTGCCAGTACTTATTGTTGTTTGTTTTCATCATGGCTGTCATTCTTACTGTAGTGAGATAATATCTTAGAGTAGTTTTAATTTGAATTTCTCTGACTACTAGAAATAATGAGCATTTTTTCCTATATTTGTTGATTGATTGTATATCCCCTTCTGAGAAGTGTCTGTTCAGGTCCTTGGCTCATTTGTTGATTGGGTTATTTGTTTTTTGGTGTTTAGCTTTTTGATTTCTTTGTATACTCTAGATATTAGAGCTCTATCTGATGTGTGAGCAGTGAAAATTTGTTCTCAGGATGTAGGCTCCCTATTCACCTCACATATTATTTCCCTTACTGAGAAAAAAACTTTTAGTTTAAATTCAAACCATTGGTTGATTCTTGGTTTTAATTCTTGTGTTATAGGTTTCTTACTAAGGAAATTGGGGCCTAGCCCCACATGATGGAGATTAGGGCCTATATTTTCTTTTATTAGATGCAGAGTCTCTGGTTTAATTCCTAGATCCTTGATCCATTGAGTTAACTTTTGTGCATGGTGAGAGATAGGGATTAAATTTCATTTGTTGCATATGGATTTCCAATTTTCCCAGCACTATTTGTTGAAGATGCTATTCTTTCTCTAGTGTATGCTTTTAGCACCTTTGTCTAATGTAAGGTAGTTGTAGTTTTGTGGGTTAGTCTCTGTGTCCTCTATCCTGTACCATTGGTCCTCCAGCCTGTTTTGTTGCCAGTACCATGTTGTTTCTGTTACTATTGCTCTGTAGTATAGTTTGAGATCTGGTATAGTGATACCACCTTTTTCACTCTTCCTACTTAGTATTGCTTTAGCTATTCTGGGTCTCTTATTTTTCCAGATGAATTTCATGATTGCTTTTTCTATTTCTATGAGGAATGCCATTGGGATTTTGATTGGAATTGCATTGAATCTGTATAGTATTTTTTGTAATATGTTCATTTTAATAATATTAATTCTGCCTATCCATAAGCAAGGTAGATCTTTCCATCTTCTAAGGTCTTCTTTTATTTCTGTCTTTAGGGTTCTATAGTTTTCCTTGTATAGATCTTTCTCTGCTTTTGTTAGGTTGATTCCCAAGTATTTATGTTTTTAGGGTATTATGAATGGGGTATTTTCCTCATTTCCTTTTCAGAGGATTTGTCACTGATATACAGGAATGCCTTTGATTTATGGGTGTTGATTTTATATCTTGCCACTTTTCTGAATTCATTTTCTAGTTTTAGAAGTTTCTTGGTAAAGTTTTTTGGGTCTTCTAGGTATAGAATCATATCATCAGCAAATAGTGCTAGTTTACGTTGTCTCTCTTGCATGGCTCTCTTGCATTTCAGTTTTCTTGGAGATAAAAATAGAGATTCCAATGGATCCTGCCCCAGTAAAGTTTTTGACTTTGTACTGACAGTTAGGATGACATCAAACTCTCAAGTATCCACTGACATAAAAACTTTAGCTTAATTAGACTCATGCTCACCTTTTCTAAATTAACTCATAAGCATAAATTCTTACAGATTTTGTGGTTAGTAGGAATTACCCTTTTTTCTTTGATTTTTCAGAATCTGGTCTTAAACACAGCCACAGAATTCTCCTGTTCAGGGTAACTTAGGTTGCTCCTTTGAATATTATTTTGAAACTGCCTTTCTCCTTCAGATAACAGATTGTTAAGGAATGTGACATATCCTGTCCAGCTAAGCCAGAAAGGATGCAAGTAAATTGCTTCTTAGAAAATAAAGCATGGGGACTATATATTGGTCATATTTATTTATTTATGGTTTATTTGTTTGTTTGTTTATAGTACTTTGTGTTGAAACCAGAGCTAGTCTACCACTGAGCTACATCAACAGCCCTATTTTTATATTTTATTTAGAAACAGGGTCTCACTTATTTTTTAGTGTCTCTTGGATAAGTTACTAAGACTGACTCTAAGTTCATAATTCTCCTGCCTCACCTTTCCAAGCTTCTAAAATACAGGCATGTGGCACCATTACCAACCTACCATTTATTTAAAAAGTACTTCAGTTTTTTTTACCAGGTTCTGTAAATAATACTACAATGAAAATGGACATGCAGTGTTCTCTATGATGTAATGACTCAAGTATTTTTTTAGATACATACCCAGAATTACTACTAGTTGAACATATGACTTTTTATTTTAACTTTCTGAAGAACCTTAATACCATTTTCAAAAATAGCTTTGTTCAATGTCAAATGTCTTCTTTGATATAAAGAGAGCCACTAAGAATAGAACAGGAAGGAAGAGCATGAGGAAAAGACTAACAGTAAACTAAGACGAATGGGGGGAGAGAAAGGAAGAGAGAAGGGAAAACATATGGAAATGGTAGGAGACCTTCAGTGATACACAAAATTATAAGAGGTTATGAGGGGCAAGGGGGGTGGGGGGGAAAAAGGGGAGAGAATTGAACAACAGCAGAGGAGGTAGAGAGGGAAGATGGGAGGGGAGGGGAGGGGAGGGGGGATAGTAGGGGATAGGAAAGGTAGCAGAATACAACAGTCACTAATATGCCATTATGTAAAAATGTGAGTATGTAACAGAAGTGAGTCTGTATTATGTATTTGGGGAGTTCAAAACCCAATTGAGTCGAATGTATGAAAGATGATATGTCTTGAGCTCTGTAATGTTTTGAACAATCAATAAAAAAATAGCTTTGTTCAATTTATATTCTCACCAATATATTTTTTCAACTGAGTCTTTTTATATAATGCTTTTATGCACTGGAGTACCTACTATCTTTCAGATTTTTTATTTTTTACTTCTAAATATTTTATTTATTTTTTATTAGCCATAGACAAATAACTTTTATTTTATTTATTCATTTTTATGTGGTACTGAGGCTTAAATACAGTGCCTCCAATGTGCTGAGAAAGAACTCTCCAACTACGCCAGAACTCCAGCCCCAATCTTTGAGAATTTTAGCACAGGCATTCTGACAACACTGCACAAGGTGCAGGATATTTTTAATTTGACTGATACATTAAATTACTGATGTTATATTCCAGGATTTCAAGTAGCCAAAGGAATAGTATCCTGTAACTATTTTCTGTGATGAAACAGTAATCTGTAATTTCTTAAACTTTGTTAAAACTACTGCTGAAAATTTTTGATTTGGAAATAGTTATAAACAATGCAAATCCAATGGTTTGAAATATATAAAGATTTACCCATGCTCAGTCTCTTTTGCTCATAAAAATTGAAAGTTTAGGATACACTCTCTTGAACAGAAGTTTCTAATGTTAGACATTCAGTGCATGGAGAAACTTCTTCTGTAAACCTATTGGTAGGCCTGGAATTATTACTGGGGTGAACAAGGTTAGGTCAGGGATCAGAAAGTGCTCAAATCTTACTGAGTCTATCAGGAGATTGATTGATTTTCCCCCTTTGTACCTTAATTGAATCAAGAGAGAAGTAATTCTTCCACCAAGAGAAGTTAGCAAAACCCTGGAAAAATCCCTTTTTTTGTATAACTGACACCTTTGAGATGTAATTTCTCTGTCCTGACTTCAGTTTGTGAAAAAAAATTAAAAGACTTACTTGGTCATAGAAGAAAACCACTTTGTCATTTTCATACTTATATTTCACTCCTTCTTTAACCAATGAATAAATTAAGATAATAATCACAGAAAATTTTAAAGTCAGTTTATATATTAACCCCAATCTCCCCTTATTTAAGGTGCCCTCACATTTTTAGGAATATTTCTCAAATATGTGACACTTTGGTAAACAACACAAATACCCTCATGAACCCTAGGTTTTTATACTCATTTGATTGTAGGTAGTTTTTCACTTGTTCAATGTATCTAAATCTCAAAACTCACTTATGACTTTGTCAAAGTAACACACATAACATGAGTAGATGTGTGTTAATATATCAGTAGATAAAGGTTGGTTAGAAGCCTTCTATTTTGCTATATTTCTGTTATGGTCCAGCTTTGAGGTGTTACCCAAAACTCATATGTGAGACAATGCAGGAAGGTTTGGAGGACAAATGATTGGGTCATAGCCTTAACATCATCAGTGAATTAATCTTTGAATAAATTAATTAACTGTGTGGTACCTGAATTGATAGTGTGTGGCTGAAGAAAGTGAGAATTGGGGCTTTGGAATCTAAATTTGTATATTCACCCAAAAATTAATCTGTCTCTTTATTGTGATCACTGTATCAGTTGATTCCCTCTACCACACCCTTTTGCCATAATGTTCTGCCTCAACTTGAGCCCTGAGTAATGGAGCAATCTTCTATAGACTAAGGCTTTTAAAACCCAAGCCTGTAAATAAACTTTTTTTTAAGTTATTTATTTTTTTTAAATACATCTTTTTTTTTTAAAGAGAGAGTGAGAGAGGAGAGAGAGAGAATTTTTAATATTTATTTTTTAGTTCTCAGAGGACACAACATCTTTGTTGGTATGTGGTGCTGAGGATCGAACCCGGGCCGCACACATGCCAGGCGAGCGTGCTACCGCTTGAGCCACATCCCCAGCCCTGTAAATAAACTTTTATTCCTCTACAATTTCTATGGTAAATTTGTTAGTCACATTGCTGAAAAAGGCAACTGAAACAACTTTTAACTTGATCTCTCATTATGTCTGCTCTTTGTGATGAGTTTGAACCCAGTACCTTACATATTCTGCACACCAACTCTCAGGAAAGTCTGACCCCCTCTTACTTTAGATTGTATTGTATTATCCTTTTATTTCTAGTGTTATTTTTAATATGAATAGGCTTAGACCATTTTATTGCTCTTAACAATACAAAAAAATTACATGCACATGGATTCATCTTTGTGTTTGGTTCATACTATGACTCCTTGGACTTTAATATTGTATTATACATTTATTATATACATCAGTGTCTCTTAATAATACTAATAGTTCATTTGGTTCTCTGAAGCATAGGTTTTGGAGGTATTTTTTATATACTTTTCATTCCATGTAATTTTTTTCTTTAGTCTCTTTCTTTTAATAGAGAAGCATGTTGAAATTTCTTTGTTAAGGATTTTTTTCTTAGTTGTAATTGTAATACCTTTATTTTATTTATTTATTTTTACCTGGTCCTGATGATTGAACCCAGTGCCTCACATGTGCTAGGTAAGCACTCTACCATAACCCCAGTCCTACATGCTAAAATATTGATGAAAATGTTACAGATTGCATTCAAGGAAAAATGTTTTCTTTGTAATGATGTGTAATATCTAAACACATGTGTATAATTGGGTCTTTTATGTCATAATTCAAGTTTTTATTTACCAGTAAATTCTACATATTTCCCTTTAGAGTGTATATTAATGTGTGAAGTAGTATCCAAATGTGACCTTTATATAATACTGATGTGGTGTTTTTCACTGTTTTTTAGGCTGAATGTAGTGTGGCAAAAAATATATCTTGACAGTAGAAACCACTTTACTCACACTTTATTATTTTTATATTTCCTATGTGCACATTATATTTTCTTTCACCTTACAGATTTCAACTGTATGAAGCATGCAGCTCTTCTTTTATATATTATTATGGTTTTTAAAAGCAGTCATATTTATAAGTTAATGCTACTTGTGGGGAAGTATCATGTCCTTCAATAGGCACACATTTTTTACAAAAATATAGCCACTTATGATTCATCTGTACTTCATGAGAACTTTTCACTCCACATCTTCATGAATACTGTTTAATTTTATGTATTTGGTTATATTTTATTTTCTCGTTTTAAAATTTTTTAAGATGCTAAAATTTTTATGAGTACTGAATTCTTAGATATCACCTGTACAAAAAGAATATTTAAGTCACTTGCTTGTTCTTCTCTTAGTGTCCTTGTCTTTTTCTTACTGAATAAATTTATTCATGCATCAGGCAATTTATCTTACCTGTTACTTTGTACCCTTTAATGGTATGACTTCATTTATTCATTGTTTTAATGCCCAATTTATAAATTTTGTAACATTTTGTTTTGTGCAACTTTGAAAAGAAATGTTTCCCATTGCTGTGTGGTTCTTATGACTGAAATCAAGGGTGCCTTTCCATTCAAAACTAGACTCTAGTCTTAATATTATATGATTCAGAGTCTCAGTAAGTTGTTCATTATCTCTGTGAAATTTCTTTTGTTATTATTGTTATTATTTATATGAGAGAGTGGAATGCATTATAATTTTTATTACACATGTAGGGCACACTTTTATATCTCTTGCTGTATACAAAGTATATTTACACCAATTTGTGTATTCATAAATGTACTTTAGATACATTTATACATACATAATTGCAAACCCTCTGCCACCTCTCTTCTCACCCACCCCTCTACCCAATCTAAAGTTTGTCTATCCCTCTCATGCCCTTCCCCACACCACTGTGAATCAGTCTCCTTGTATTAAAGAAAATATTCAGCATTTGTTTTGGGGGGGATTGGTTTTGTCATAACTTTTCAAGCAGTTGATAATATGAGCATGTACTGACACATTTACAATACAACTTTTTTTTCAAATAGTAACTATTGAATGTTTTGTAGTTACATATTGACCATCTTTGAAAGACTTATTATGCTGTATTAAGCAAGATTATAATCACTTTGTGTGTGTGTGTGTTTGTATGTGTGTGTGACATAGATATCTCATAGTTAGAGGAACTTTATTTAGAAAGGATAGCAATTTTCTACTCCTCAGCAGTGGAAACTTTCATTTTTTATTGTCTAATTATAAAGAATATTTTAAAGATTCTGTTTTTAGGGATGGGATTATGGCTCAATGTAGGGTGCTCACTTAGTACATGAGAGGCATTAGGTTTGATACTCAGCACCACGTTAAAATAAAATAATAATAATAATAATAATAATAATAATAATAATAAGATATTTTGTCCTCTGCCAACTAAAAAAAATTAAAATTCTCTTTTTGGTACACTGATCTCTAAAAATTTGTAACATACAATAATGTGTTGCATAGTGATCTTTTAGTCAGTGATGGAATTTGTATACAACAACAGCTACAAAATATAGCCTAGGATTGTAGTAGTATACAATCTAAATGTCAGTACACAGTATGATATTCGCAAAAACGGCAAAGTTACTTTGAGTGCATTTCTTAGAGTGTATGCCTGACATTTAATGAGGTATTTTTATACACATACTGTACATTACAAGAACTGATATAATTTTTGTATGACTGTTTTATCTCAGATTTACCAAAGCATGCTTGCAATTTTATTTGTCTATCAAAGATCAAAAATTTGACGCCACTGACACATTAATGACCATTACTGGAGATTAGTTTATTTTGAATATTATATTATTGTTGTTGTTGTTGTTATTATTATTATTATTATTTTGGTATCAGGTATTGAACTCATGGGCACTGAATCCCCAAACAACATCACAAGCCTTCATTTGAATTTTATTTAGATACAGGCTTTCAGTGAGTTGCTTAGCGCCTCACTTTTACTGAGGCTGACTTTCAAATTTTGACCCTTCTGCCTCTCCTACCTTGTTAGTTTCACAAGATTCTTACCTGCTTTTTTGTTTGACATCAAGTGCTCGTTGCTGTCAGTTTTAGATGTTCTTCTTTTCACATTTTGACACCATAATCAGCAGATCCAAGATCTTAAATTAGATAGTCTTTAATACAAAGTTTCTCATTTTGATTTCTTGGTGTTCAAGTTCATGAAGAACTTGAAAAATGTTCAACAGATAGTTATAAATGGTATAAAATGTGAAGAAAAAAATCTATAAAAAAGTTAAAACAATCTGACATTTTATTTGGATAAATAATAAATTGTGAATGAAGGTAGCACCAGCACTATCTTATGGAGAAAATTAAGCATCTTCCAAGAAAGATAAGAAAAAAATAATGAGAGGAAACAGTAGAATAAAAATACATTTTTACCTCGAGGAATTGATTTTTGAGAACTTTCCAACTAAATCTGGCACATAATTTTATAGGGGTCAGAGACACCCATGAAATTGATGCCTCACAGGTATCTAAACTACCTCATGGTAAGGAAATCTTTGAAAGTGATACCTATGAAGCATGAGAATGAATCAAAGAAGGATGACGAATACTCCGCTGTAAAAGTGCTTATAAAATATAATTTTTTTTCATTGAATCCTAATGTAAATGATTATTTGTGTGCATAGTGATTACATATTACTTTTTTCAGATGTACAAAAAGGGTCAAATGCTGATTAAAGTCCCATCTTCCAGCTAGAATCATATGGAAGAGAACATATTTAAATTGTAGAAAAAATGCTGTTTTATTTTTGGTTCTATTATTTATTTTTATTTGAACTTAATCTTCCACTAATGTGATATGCAACTCAAAATGATTCAGTTATTTCTCTGAGTTCATCTTTTTATGACTACAAAATGTCAAAATTTGGATTATGTCATTTCTTATATTCTTTATACCAAAAATCAAAGGGTTAAAGGTAACTTTAACTATACTTGGAGTTGGGGGTTGTGGCTCAGAGGAAGAGCACTCACCTAGTATGTACGAGGAACTCAGTTCAATGTTCAGCTCTATTCAAAAATAAATAAATAAATAAATAAATAAATAAATAAATAAATAAATAAATAAATAAATATATGTTTTGTGTCCACCTACAACTTAATAATTAATGTTAAAAATAACTCATTGATCTTTATTCAGACAATAATATTTTAGATTTACATCTTTTTATAAACAATTACATGAAGGGGCAGGGGTTGTGCCTCAGAGGAATATCACTCATGTAACATGTGTGAGGAAATGGGTTTGATTTTTTGCACTATATATAAATAAATAAAGTTCTATTAAAAAAAAACTTCATGACACAAATCTAAAGAAAATGAGACTATTTATTTATTAGCAAATATCTAATAACACTGACTTCTCAGGAGAGGTTTGATTTACACTTATACAAGCACCAAAAATTCCAGGGTTCTTCTGACAGAATTATGATTCTTTGTCTTACAAAAGTAGAGGATATACTTGGTTCAGGGTATATTCTTTTATTAGCTTAAAAATAACTATTTACTATGTAATTATATACTATTCTTAAGATTCATGACTTTTTGGTGGTTGTGCATAGATCAATTCATAAAAATGAATTTTATATTGGAAAAAAATTCTAAGGTAATTTTTGTTTTAAAAATATGGTAAACTGGGTAGTCATGGTGGTGCATGCCTGCAATCTCAGTGGATTTGGAGGTTGAAACAGGAGGATCACACATTCAAAGCAAGCATCAGCAATGGCAGGACACTATGCAACTCATGGAAACTGTGTCATAAATAAAATACAAAATAGGGATGGGAATGTGCCTCCGTTGTTTAGTGCCTCTGAGTTTAATCTCTACTACCCACTGCCCCCCAAAATTGCTAAAATCGCAGGAGCATGCCTGTCATACCACCAGATTGAGAGGTAAAAGGGAGAGGATAATAAAAAAAAAACAGGTTTAGAAACTTAGCAAAAACCCCACACAACTTTGTGATACCCTTTCTGAAAATTAAAATAAATAAATAAATAAAATTTGGGGGATGTGACCCAGTGGTAAATTGTCCTTGAGTTCAATCCGTAAATTCTTCAAATGGTAAACTATCATGCAAATGACAACAACAAAATGTATTTATATTTTTAAAAATCATTTTGTCAATACATACATTCCATTTTCAGATGCCACACACAAGCAACCAGATATCTAAAAACAGGTTTTATATTAAAATTACGACACTTGAAAATGTCTGTCAAAACTAGATCAATTCTTCTCAGCAGACTAGACACTTTCTATTGAGCTGCTTGTGCTATCACTTGGATGTTTCTTATCTGAACTTTTCCTAGATAAAGTAATCAAAACTGCAAAAAAATTGTAAAATGAACAGGGATATCCTCCCTGCAAGCCTCATAGATATGAACACATATATGTCTTGATATTATATGCCTCTTTTTTGACACTTCATAAATTATAACATGTTAGTGACAATTTAAATTGAATGGAAGAAAGACTTTATATTAATATGCTATGTGTGAGCTATATTTGGTCCTCTAAGGAACAAGATTTACCTGCTAAAAATAAGGGTTACCACTCTCTGAACAGAAGGATCAGAAGTGTAATGGAATTCAGACATCCAAATGATTCACTGAAGACATTTTTTTAGGTACTAAGTTTTCTCACTTCTAATTAATCATCTGAACATGTCTCAATTTTTTTTTCTCTTTTTGTTAGACTTTTAACCACATAATGACATGAGACAGCCATCAAGTCACAAAGAGTGATAAATTCATCATGGCAATACCCATTTCAAAACTGTACAATGATTTGGAAAGAAAGTGGCATGTTGGAAGGTTGAAGAGCAAATGTTACAGATTTCAGTCTGAATCTGAAGGCCAAAGATTCAGGAGTGCTGTGGATAGAAGAAAGATCTATCTCATGCAGTCAAGCAGAGAGACAGTGAATCCTCCCTCCTCCACATTTTTGTTCCATTCAGGCCCTTAATAGTTTAGATGATACCCACTCACATAGAGGAAGGCAATCTGCTTCATTCAAGCTACTGATTCAAATGTTTATCCCCTCCAGAAATACTCTCATGGATATACCAGTAAATAACATTTAATCAGCTATCTGGACATCTCATGATTCAAGTCAGTTTAGTATATAAAAGTATCACACTGGTAAAACGTCAGCAAGAATAATGTCACTAATAAACAATAAATTGTCAACAAAGAGAAAAAAAAACAATACAATGATATCACCATTCAGATCTTTGACTTGAGAATTTTTACTGTAGAAATTATAATTGTTTTAATGTAGGGGACTCAGCATTCAAAACTAATAATTACTTTTTAAACAAATTTATAAAATTAAAAATTATTCTTAACTTTTATTAAGAATTAAAATTTGATATGCTCTAATATTATTATTAGAGCATTAATTTTTTTAGAGAGAGAGAAAATATTTTTTTAAATATTTTTTTAATATTTTTGGTGGACACAACATCTTTATTTTATTTTTATGTGGTGCTGAGGATCAAACCCAGCACCCCGTGCATGCCAGGTGAGCACATTACCACTTGAGCCACATCCTTAGCCCTAGAGCATAATAATTAATAATTAATTTTATTAATAATTAATTATAATAATTAATTTTATTGTTTCAAAATGTTAATTCATTTATCAAATTAAAATACATTATTTCATTCACATTTTAACATTTTAAGCATAAGCAACTACGGTTGCAAGAGTTCTGTTTGTTTGTTTGCTTGTTTGTTTTTGTGGGTTTTTTTGAGATAAGCGTTAAAATGTAAAAAAATAACCTAATTGACAATTTCAGTTGGATTTCCCATAGGCAATTTTTTGCAGCAGAATTAATTAACACACACTGGATGATGGTCACTGCACCCAGACATCACTTTCAATATAGACCTAGAACATTATCAGGAGAAGATGTCAAGATTTACAACAGCAAACAAGACTTAGATATCAACATAGCTATCAGACCAGGGTAAAGAGCTCATGAATTACATCTTGGAGCATTTTAAAGTAAAACAACTGAACATATATTTTAAAATTTAAATGAATACATAAAATAAGACTAAAGTGTTTCACAAACATTTTGTAACTGAAATATTAGATCATTATTCCATGCAGTGCTAATTGTAAATTACAGAGCAGGTTGCAGTTACAGACACTGATTGGAAATGATTCAAATGCTAATGAAAGTTAAATAATAAACCATGTTCTAAAAGATAAGCATTGCAAATCTATAAATAAAAAATACTCAGAAATTTGAATTAATGTAACAGTTACCCTTTTAACATTTTCTCATGTTGCAAAGCAATTCACATTAGACTTAACTAATGAGAGAGAGAGAGAGAGAGAGAGAGAGAGAGAGAGAGAGAGAGAGAGAGAGAGAGATTCTGTTAAAATAAATTGAACACTTCAAACCTTGTATTTATGAGAAAGCAATGGCCACACTGAGCATGTCAGTTAGGGACCTGCACTCTATGCAGAGATACAAACACCATCTTCACCATTACTTCAGAATCTTAGAGTGTTTTCTTGTGACAGCAATTGTGGTGAACAATAAACTGATAGTACATCATACTGGTTTTTCTAATTTATTTATTCATTTCCTTATTATCTTTGACAGAAAGCATATTTAGTGCCCTCTTATGTGTTGAGATTGTGGAACTGTCCTTTTTGTAGGCCTTGGTTTTATTTGGAGGGGATGGAGGTATAGAGCTAATATAATGCTCTTTGGAGCTGACAGGGGAAAGAATGAAAGAGTCTTTCCACTCCATGTTTTCAGGGATGTGCTATAGATAGAACCATCAAATTCCTGGTTTTCATGGTTAAGTTGATTTGATTGCCCACTTTTCTATAATTTAGAAGATGAAGAAAATAAAGCAGATAATGAGAGGTCTTTGGGTCCAATTTGGCTGGGTAATGGATAGGGTTTGCTGTAGAGTTCAGCTTATTACAATAAGCATGTGTGGGTACTGACAGACTAGAACAGTATCACTCAGAGAATATGTGTTTTGCTAGTTTACAGAAATGGGAGAAAAGAGGTTACATATAGCACAAGGCAAGTATATGTGTGTTGTCTCTCAGTGCAGAAAACACACCAGACCTCTGTGTAGGGAATTAGGCAGAGGAGATTTGCCTGTGTTTCTGTGTGTAGGCTTTTCTGTACACAAGCCAAGTCGCCTAAAAATTGCCAACCTCTATAGCTGTACTTTTCCATATTGCCCTTCGTTAACTGGCTCTCTCTTGACCCCACCTGCAAACCCATACTACACCTTCTATGGGTTGAACTATGAATGCCAGTGCATATTCCTACCCTAAACACATCTCCCTTTTTTGAATCTCCCATCATTCTTGAATTACAGTCTGCCCTGGGATAGGAAGGGTACCATCCCTCAAGGCCAGTTCACTGCAAATACCATAGATCTACCTATTCCCCACTCACTATCAATAACATTTTAGCAAACAAAAGGTACTTGTAATGGCTCAGTGCTTTCACTAAACAACACTTGCATGTTCAAAGTCAGTCATATTATCAATGGAAAAAAAAAAAAACCTCAACCACCAAAATCTACTTCTGTCAAATGTTATTATCTTTGAAAGTAGTGTTTTAATTTTCTTTTAAAATAAATTATTAAATTTTTAAGCAAATCTTTACGTATGAATAAGATGTTGGTGATTGCTTAAATTAGGACACCACTAATGACCTAATATACATTTTCTGTTTTTTTATGTATTTCTTTTAAAAATTATTTTTATATATGACAACATAATGCATTACAATTTATATTACATGTATTTATTCTTGCCTTCTCCTCTATATAACCTCTTTTTCCACCTTTTTCAAACTAGCAAGACACATATTCTCAGAATGATACTGTGCCAGTCTCTTAGCACGCATACATTCTTATTTCAATAAGCTAAACTCTACAGCCAACCCTACCCATTACCTCATCTACCACCCAGTCAACATGGAACCAAGCACCTCTCATTATCCCCTTCATGTTCTGTGTCTTCTAAATTTTAGAAAAGTAGAATATCACCTCAAGTTTCCTCATTTATTACATGTATTGAGCACAATTTTTTACATCTCTGGTTGTACACAAAGTAGAATCATATCTTTTGTGGCTTCATACATGTACATAGGGTAATAATAACAATTATATTCCACTGTCTTTTTTACCTTTATACCCCCTTCCTTCCCTTCTCTCCCCTTTTCTCCTTTTCCTTTCTGAAGTTTATGTAATTCTCCCATTCTGTACCTTCCCAAATAGTGTTATGAATTAGCATCCTTAAATCAGAGAAATCATTTGGCATTAGTTTTGAGGGGATTTTCAAATTTTACATAGCATTATATTCTTTAGCTCCATCAATTTTTCTGCAAAAGTCATGATTTTACTTACTTTTAATGCTGAATAATATTCCATTGTGTATATATACCACATATTCTTTTTACATTAATCTACTGAAGGGCATTTATGTTGGTTCCACAGTTTAGCTATTGTGAACTGTGCTGCTATAAATATTCATGTGACTGTGTCCCTGTAGTATGATGTTTTTAAGTCCTTTGGGTACAGAATGATGAGTGGTATAGCTGGGTCAAGAATGGTTTTATTCCACGTTTTCCAAGGAATCTCCATACTGCTTTCCAGATTGGCTGCACCAATTTGAAGTCCCACCAGCATTGTATAAATATGCCTTTTACCCACATTCTCACCAACAATTATTGTTGTTTTTGTTCTCAAATTACTGGAGTAAGATGAAATCATAGAGTAGTTGTGATTTGCATTTATCTAATTGCTAGAAATATTGATCAATTTTTTATATGTGTGTCAATTGATTGTATATCTACTTCTGAGATGTGTCTGTTCAGATATTTGGCTCATTCATTGATTGGGTTATTTTTTTCTTTTGGTTTTTAGATTTTTGAGTTCTTTATATATTCTATAAATTAGTTCTATATCTGAAGAGCATGTGGTAAGAATTTGTTCCCAATTAGTATGCTCTCTACTTACTTCACTGATTATTTCTTTTGCTAAAAAGAACCATTTTAATTGAAATCCATACTATTTATTGTTAAATAAATAAATTTAAATCATGGTGCTCTGAAGTCTTATTAAGAAACTCAGGCACCAACGGGATAGATTTGGGCCTACTTTTTCTTTTAATAGACACAGTGTCTCTGGTTTAAGTTTTATATCCTTGATTCAATTTGAGTTGAGTTTTTTGCATGGTGAGAGATAGGAGTTTAAATTTATTTTATTGTATATAAATTCCCAATTTTTCCTTCATTATTTTTTGAAGAGGATATCTTTTCTCCAATGTACATTTTTGAGGTCTTTTGTCAAATATAAGATAGCTCTATGTTATCTATTGTATACCATTAGTCTACAATCTATTTTGTTGCCAATACCATACTGGTTTTTTTTGTTATTATTATTAATCTGTAGCATAGTTTAAGGTCTAGTACAGTGATGCCACCTACTTCACTCTTCTTGCTAAAAATTGCTTTAGATATCCTGGGTCTTTTATTTTGCCAGATAAATTTCATGACTGCTTTTTCTATTTCTATGAGGACTGTCATTGGGATTTTGATTGAAATTGCATTGAATCTGTATAGTGCTTTCGGTAGTGTGGTCATTTAGACAATATTAATTGTGCCTATTCAAGAAAAAAATTTAGATATTTCCATATTCTAGTGTCTTCTTTGATTATTTTTCTCAGGGTTCTGTAGGTTTCATTGTAGAGATCTTTCAGCTCTTGTTAGGTTGATTCCCAAGGATTTTATAATTTTGATACTATTCTAAATGAATAGTTTTTCTCATTTCCTTTGCAGAGGATTTTTCATTGATATACAGAAATGCCTTTGATATATGGGTATTGATTTTGTATCCTGCTACTTTACTAACTTCATTTACTAGTTCTAGCAGTTTTCTGGTGGAATGTGTTGAGTCTTCTAGGTATAGAATTATATTGTCAGAGAAAAAATGCTAATTTGAGTTCTTCTTTACCTATCCATATCCCTTTAATTTCTTTCATCTGTCTAATTGCTCTGGCCAGTGTTGCAAGAATTATGTTAAATAGAAGTGATGAAAGAGGGCATCCCTGTCTTTCTCCAGTTTTTAGAGAAAATGCTTCTATTTTCTGCCATGGTGTCCTAGAATGATGCGTTCCAATGTTGTTGCCATTGGCCATATAATCCATCAAATTGACAAACTCAGTTTTTATGTCACAGTATCTATATTACAAAATATCATGTGCTTGAATCTACTGGATTAGACAGGATTGACACAGGACATTTACCTAATAGCAAGCAATATTGAAGAGTGATGTTCTATAAATCACCAGTGGCAAATATTATGGATAATATGAACTATTTGGAGTTGAAATCTAGCACCTTGCCACAAATACATTGTGGTAACTGTGTTCTAATATAAATTTTCATTAAATAAATAAATAAAAATAGAATGGTGTGGATACAACTATCAGGTGCTACTTTTATGAATTCTGTTCTAGAACATCCACCAGGTTTTACCTGGACTTTTCCAATCACAGGATTTCAAGCACCTCCCTGGAAGGACCCCTCCCATTCTGGTAAAGGCCAGTGACTCCTATGGTGTCATTTGTCAGAGTCTGTCTTAACTTCTAGGCTAATGAGGAATCCGGCAAACCAGAAAACCACTACCATCACAATTCTAGATAATTTTGTGCATGGGAATTTATAGCCATCAAATAAGTCTGAAGCTGCAGGCATTGGGACCACACTTAGAAAACCACTGCTCCAGAAGACTTCAACATTTAGGAGATTGGGGTGTTTTTAGAACAGGTACTGGAAGACCATGACTCAAGCCCACTTTGTTACAAGCAGGGGATGTTGCTGAAATTAGACACATACCATCACCACTAACAACAACAATAACATAAAGCTCTAAAATATACAAATATACAAATGTACAAATACACACACATTTGTAAGCATGTATAAATATAAACACAGATTTTTTGAGTAACATTTATGTCAGTTGAAAACAGTGTGTTACAATGGAACTTTGTACTCACCATAAAGTTTCTAATAAATTTTGCACTGCAGAGGACATTTCAGTTTTTTTCATTTCTTGTTGAAATTATTTTTTCTTGATTTGTTAGCATCATTTGATTTCTGCTATGAGTGGATATTCCAAATTTCTTTTACTTTATTGTTTTACTTCAATAACACTTATTTCCAAACATTTTATGTAACTTATTATATTGAAAAAAAATCTGTATCTCATATAAATGTAAGTTTTCAGACAGCAGAAAACTTTTGCCCATTTTTTCTTCTTTGAATCTAATGTACATAAAGAAGTACCTGTAACAAGAAACCTTTGTTATTTCAATAAATTAATGAAAGAAAAATCATATGTGAAAGACCCCTAAGTGACAGAATGGAGTTGGGTGTCTCAGAGAATCCCATGTGTCATAAAGTTTTATTGTGTGATAGGTTACTCCTGCACCAAATAAAACTATTATTTTTACTGCATATAATAAAATTTCCCTTTCATTTTCTAATTTGTTAGTACTTGTATTTTGAAATCTGTTAGCTTATCTTTGGAATAAGAGTCTCGCCCCTCCCTCATAAGAAGTTTTGAAGCAAGCCTAATTCTCTAAAAAAATGTTGAGTGGCTCATATTATCACTAGAGTAATGTTTTAAGAGCACAAATCTAATCATATTACTCCCCTGCTTAAACTACTCTTTAGATCCTTGTGTTTACAAAGCTCACTGGCCCAAAATCTTTAAATGAACTTATGGGGCTGAAATTTATAATGTATCTTCATTGTAAAGTAAATTTTGTAATGGCCCTTGCACCCAAGAATTGTGTGCCAAGAAGGGGTAACTTCTGAAACTCAATTTTTACATCATGATAAGGGATTATAATAGATATGATTTTGTATGATCTCCAGGAGAACCAAATAAGAAAATAGTTTTTACTAACTATTCTTGCTGAGGTTAAGCATATTCTGGATATTTTTATAAAAGCACACTCTATTTGCATATACTTTGTATTATGTATTTTGTAACTAATATATATTTAATATTTTCAGCACTGGTCATTGAATTTAATAGAGTCAGTGGTTGATAATATAATATCTATGAGACAGAACCTCAGAAGCCTTTAATGAGATATTTAATTGCCTCAAGGTAATCTGATAGTGAGGGGCATAAGATACCTTGGGAAAGACTGAAGAATTAAATGCCCAATTGCAGTGCCAGGCTTCAAGTCAAATAAAAGTTGACATTATCTTCCCAGGGTCAACACTCCAGACTGCATTGTGATACTGAGGAAATTCATATCAAACTCGTCATCTCTGTGAGGGGTCCTCTGAGGTATTCTCATCCATGTTTATATAAACATTAGCATGGAGATTCGGCAGAACTAACATCCCAATATGTGGGGACAGAATTAGGTGTGTCACCATGGAAAAGTTTTTTTTTTTTTTTGGTATGGTTGAGAATGAATTTTGAATGCCCTTTTTACCATTGGGCCCAATGTATTTTCCATGAAATTAACACCTTGCTGGAAAGCTCTGTGGCAGTAACTTTACTTCTGGAAGATCCATCACGTTTATAGCTGATGCCCTGATTGCCCTCAACTGCAGATCTTTATGATGTCCACAGCCCTTGATGTTTAAATGCCAGTTAAAGGGTTGCTCTCACAAGTCTCCTCTCTTAAAAATGCATTCAACTTCCCAATTCAAATGCACTTCTCTGCCATCACTGTGCCACTTGTCATGCAGGCACTCACATGCTGTTTCATTTCATCATGATAATAACCACCATGTGCTCATTCCTTAATAGGAGACACCATTTAGGCCTAAACATATCAATTCTAGGAATAACATCATGAGCATGTGAGAGAAACTTTCAGAGACCATTCACTAACAGTGAGAGATGTCAGGTGTTGAGACAGTAGAATGAGGCAAAGTGATGTGGATGTTCCCCACTTTTCTTTGAGCAGAGCTATCTCCCTGCAGTAATCATGTATTAAAAAAATCCACCACCAATGAATGAATATATTGTTATGTCTTAATATTATCCACTATTATATTAAAAGAGTAATGACTGACCCCTAAGAAATATTAAACTGCATTTTAAATGACATCTGGTGCCCCCCTTTTCTTGCATCACATATTCTTAGGGAAAAGTGTTGCTTTAACTTAGGAGTTGTGACCATTGGGAAAACAACTCTAGAAAAACAATTTTGTCATTGGTTACTAAAACTACTTATGAAATCATGCATCTTATAATTTTAACATACAGAGAAAATAAATTATAAATCATCTCCTAACATTTGAGCTTCTGAACATTATATTTGGATTGAGAGTTAAATTCTTCTTTAATTTAAATATCAACAAATTCCTAATTCTTTTTTTCTTCCCTGTCATTGAAACCTACAATGACATTTTATTTGTGAATTTGAAAAACTGGTTTCTTATGTTCCAGTCATGTTGGAATAACTGCAAATAGATGCCCCCATTTTAATAACTAACACTTTAAAGATTTAGATTTAGCAGACAAATACTTTTAAATAGCTTTTGCAAGTAGGTTCAAAGAACTAGAGAAAACTAAATAGTTAAAAGAAAGCATGAAAACCATGTCTCATTAAATAAAGAATATAAGAATACAAATTGTAGAAGCATCAAGTAGAATTTTGGGAGATCTGTTGAGAAATAAATAGCTGAGATAAAAATTTTACTACCTAAGTTAGAAAGCAATTTTAGTAAGTGGAAGAAAGAACTGGGAAACTTGAAGATGGGCCAACAGAGATGATGCAGTGATGCAGCGGGAGGGACAGGAAGAATGAGGAGTGAGGAAAATGAATAAGCCTAAAGACTGTGGAGCACTCCAAACCCCATGGAGAATGAGAATCCAAACAGAAAGGGCACCCACAGGTACATGCAGCTACTTAAAACCCCCCAAGCAAGAAGAAGGGATGGTCTACTTAAGAGCAAAAATCAGTGAGGTTGAGAAAATCTATTTTTAGAATCTGCTTTTTTAAAAAATAAAAAATTGATAAATTTTATTTTAATTCTAAGACTAATAAAGAAAGAAGATAGACTACAGATATCAACTGGATAACAAGGAGATATGGCAGATAATTCCATATATAAATTTAATAGCTTAAATGAAAGCACAGTTTCACAACTTACCTGATATTAAATATAGAATTTGAATAACCTGGTCAGAACTATTAAGAAAATTAAATGTTTGATTTAAAAAATTCAATATAAGAAACTTCCATGCTCAAATGGGTCTGCTGGAGAATTCTACTAAATTTTAATTTTACAAACCAACTTGTAAAATTAAGGCTAATTTTACAAAATAGTTTTCAGAAAACACAAGAGGAAGAAACATTTCCAATTCATTTTATAATGTATTACCCTGATACCAATGTTAGAGACATCCAAAGGAAAGAAAACTATAAGCATTTGTAATAAATATAAGTGCAATGATTCTTAACACCAACTTACTATTATATATTGAGCATTACATAAAATGAATAATGCAGTACTACCAAGTAGGTTTTATTTCAGGGATGCAAAGCTGGTTCACTATTAAAAATTAAGCAATGTGATCCACCATATTTACAAGCCAAAGAAGAAAACTCACATGATCCATGCAGAAAAAGAATTTGGCAAAACCTAACATATATTCATGGTAAAGACTCTCAGGAAAAAAATGTAAAAAGAGGGAGATTCCCTTAACTTCATAAAAAGAATCTACAGAAAAGTTACATCTAGCATATTTAGTAGTAAAAGGTAGAAAAATTTTCTCAGGGCTGGGGTTATGGCTCAGCAGTAGAGCGCTCACCTCACACTTGCAAGGCCCTGGGTTTGATCCTCAGCACCACATAAAAATAAATAAATAAATAAATAAAATAAAGTAATTGTGTACAACTAGAAAGAAAGAAAGAAAGAAAGAAAGAAAGAAAGAAAGAAAGAAAGAAAGAAAGAAAGAAAGATTTTCTCAATACCAGAAACACAATAAGGATGTTTACTCTCACTACTCTTATTCAATATAATGCTGAAAAGAATTGTATAAGGTAAGAAAAAGAAATACAAGTCAAGAATGAAGAAATAAGGGTTTCTTTTTACAATGATATTATAGTTGATGTCAAAAATCCTAAGTCTAAAAAAATATAAATAAATAAATAAACCCTAGAACTAATATACAAGATCAGCAGGTCTCAGATGAACACACCAAAAAGCCAACTGTATATTTGTATAATATTAATGAGCATGTGAAAACCAAAATTCAAAATATGATACCTTTTACAATTGTTTTAAAAACTGCTTAGGTTTAAATCTAATGAAATATGTATAGTACTTCTATGTTGAAAACTAAAAAATGCTCATGAAATAAATTTTTAAAAGCTAAAGAAATAGAAGTACATGTTACATTAATGGATGAGATGATTCAGCATTGTGAAAATATTTAATTCTCCCCAAATTGATATGTATAGGTTTTGTGCATTTTCTATCAAAGATAGAAAATGTCCGCATAAGTTTTTGTAGATATAGAAAATATTATTCTAAAATTTAAATAGACAGGTAAAAGAATATCTGAAATAGTTTTTATTTTAAATAAACTGGGATAAAATGAGAAAGGTTAAAGAAAATATAAGTGTCCTATAAGAAGACTATTGTAGTATTGGTATAAGGATGGACACATACATCAATGGAATAGAATAATGAACCCAGAAATATACTCACACTAATACAAGTAACTGATCTATGACAAAACTGCAAAAGTAGTTTAGTGAGAGAAGGACAGTCTTGTGAATAGAAACTTTTAGCTACTCAAAGGGAAAAGAAAAATTGAACCTTGACCTAAACCTTATACCTTATTAAAAAATTAACGAAATGCGCCATATAGTTAAATTTCAAACATAAAACGATAAAAAGTTTAGAAAGCATTGGAGAACAGCTTTGGGATTTATGAACTGGTGAAGACTTTCCAGATAAAAACCTGATTTGTAAAAGAAAAAACCATCAAAGCAAAGATTTGTTAAAGGAGAGCCAAGCAGCTGGGGCTGCGGCTCAGTGGTCCAGTGCTCTCCTGGCATGAAGAGGCGCTGGATCCTCAGCACCGCATAAAATAAATAAATAAAGTAAAGATAGAAAACAGCAAAGCAAGGGTCCACATCTCCCAAAGGCAGATGCAGATTTCCCTTGACTCTCAGAGGAGAAAAGATGAGAGACACCCCCGGGCCTGGGCGGGGCTGAGCAGTGGAGCACTCACCTGGCTTGTGGGAGGCCCCGGGTTGGATTCTCAGCACCACCTAAACAAGCAAACAAATAAATAAAAGTATTGTGTCTCCGTACGACTAAAATAAATAAATAAATAAAAAGACGGGGTTGAGCTGTCTGACCACAGTGGTTCCCAAGAAAACCTTTATGAAAATCAGATCCATGGCAATCAACTGATGTTTGGGGTTCAGAATGTTTCCTTCTAATGAAGCAACCTAGCCTGAGTCAGATGTGGGTGCACTGTGCAGTTCTTTGGATCTGATGATCTGTAAATCAATTGTGCTTTGTTGTAACTGGTCTGTACTAGCACACACTGGGGTTTGTTCATCCCACTGCAGACAGGCTTGGCTGGTCATGGTCACAGGTCCAGGCCTCCCTCAGGTAGGTATCTCCTTCCCCCTCCCGAGAGGCCCCCATCTCATGTTTAAAAACTCGATGAATGAGAAAGAAAGGCGTTATCAGACAAGGCAATCCTGCAGTCTTCCACCATGGGAAACACTGAGGCTTAGGAGAAAGGACACTAGAGAGTAACTCAAAGGCACTTGTTTAAAGAAAAAACTGTAAAATAATTAGACAGTGATTAAGTAGGTATATATAAAAGACTTTATAAAAACACATTTTGTTACCTTTTCTTCTGATTCAAAAGACTATTGTACAAATATGTCAATTAGCTTATAATCAGAAGAGAAGGAAATTTAATGCACCAAGCTTCTGTCCACTATTGGAATTAGGTTCCTATTAGTATGAATTTATTTAGTTTAAATTGAGATACAGATTGTGATGCTCATAGCAAACACTAAGGAAATAACTTAAAACTATAAAGTAAAAAGAATATATAACAAACTGTATTTTCTGCTCGATTCTGTGAACTTAAAACTACACTAAAATAACCTATTAAAAAACTAAGTCACCAAAAGATAAAAGAAACTTAAATGATACTTTTAAAAATATGTATTTAACCCAAAAGATGGTCGTAAGGGAAGAACAAAAGTAAATAAAATATAGAAAACAAAACTCAAAAGAACAGATATGATGCCATTTCAATAGTTACATTAAATATGAGTGAATGACGTAGATTGTGATTGGGTTTAAAAGCAAGATCTAATTATGTACAAAATGTACATAAGAGACACACTTTAGATTCAATAGTGCAAATAGGTTAACAGCAAAAACATGGGGAAGATATACACCGTGCAAGCAGAAAAAGAGACCAAATGACTCATTAATATCAGGAAAAATGGACTTTAGGACAAAAGGCTTACTTTTTACTTTATTTATCTATTCTAATTAGGTCTATATGACAGCAGAATGCACTTTATTCATTGTACACAGTTGCAGCACGACCTTTCATTTCTCTGGTGGTACACCATGTGGCCTTGCACCTTACGTGCAGTCATTCATGTACCTGGGGTAATGATGTCCATCTCATTCCACCATCTCTCCTCTCCCCATGCCTCCTCCCCACCCTCCCTCCCCTTTGTCCAGTTTAATTTTCTTCATTTTCCCCATGTCTCCCCACCCATTATGGATCACATCCACTTATCAGAGAGAATATTCAGCCTTTGGTTTTGGGGATTGGCTTACTTTGCTTAGCATGATATTCTCCAACTCCATCCATTTACCTGCAGATGCCATAATTTTTATTCTCTTTTAATGCTGAGGAATATTCCATTGTGTATTTATACCACAGTTTAAAAAGAGCTTATTTGAAACAAAGAATAATATCCTATAATGATACAAATTAATTAATTCAGAAGGAATCTTTAATGATTATAAATATATATGTATTTAAAAAAAAGAGATCCTGGGTTGTTGCTCAGAGGTGGAGCACTCACCTAGCATGCATGGGGCACTGGGTTTGATCCTCAACACCACATAAAAGTAAAATGAATATATTGTGTCCACCTATAACTAAAAAATAAAATATTAAAAAAGAACAAAGATCCAAAATATGTGAAACAAAAAATCAGCAAAATTGAAAGGAGAAATAGACAATATGATGATAGTTAGAAACTTCAACACTCCACTACAGGCATGTCTGGAACACCCAGACAGAAAGCCAGCAAAGATACAGAAGAGTTTACCAACAGTAGGAACCAATGCGACTTAACAGACATCCAGAAAATGCCCCAACAATGTCAGAAGACACATTCCTTTCAGAGACACATGAAATGTTCTCTAGGATAGACCACATTCTAGACAATAAAACCAATAATCTATTTTAAAAGGCTTGAATAATACGAAGTATGTTACTGGACCACATGGAATTAAATTAAAAAACAACAGTAGAATGAAATCTGAAAACTCTGCAAATATTTGGAAATTAAGCAATGTATTTATGAATACTTCAGATCAAAGAAAAATCACAAAATAAATTAGAAAATACTTTAAGTGAATTAATATGAAACATCACACATCAAAACATATGGAATACATCTAAAGCAACAGTAATAGGAAAAGTTCATGGCTTTTGTGCCTAAATTGGAAGTGTGCCTGTTTATTTTGTGCTCAGTCCTGGGTTTGATCCGCAGCAGCAGCAACAGCACCAACACACACACACACACACACACACACACACACACACACACAAAATTAAAGTTACAAGAAGGATAAGGAAATAATATGAACTTTATGCCAACAAATTAAACAACTTAGACAAAGTAGTCAAATCTCTAGAAAAGCAAAAAATATTCTAACTAATGCTGAGCCAAGCATGGAGGTGCATGCCCATGTCCTAGGTGTTCAACAGGCTGAGGCCAACTGAGAAAGTTGGTAAGACCCTGTCCGAAAATAAAACAAAAAGCCCAGTGACAGAATGCCTGCCTAGCATGACTGAGGCCCTGGATTCAATTCCCAGTACCACCAAACAAAGGCTTCACTCAGGAAGGAGTAAGATATCTTTCCTTTTATAATCAGTGCCTTACAGTTCTACATGGCCATGGGGACCACTGTCACAGATTTATACATGTGATGATTGTGATGCTCATAATCTGCTTCCTTTGAACCCACAGAGCTACCCTCTTCCCTCCTTCTTCCCCCATCCTCTTCCTCCTCTCTATTGGTCTTCCATGTGTCAATTTATCTTTTAAATTTGTGCTTTATAGTTACACATAAAAGTGGGATTCATTGTGGTACATACATGGTGCACATGGTGATCTGGTTCATCTCCAGCTGCCGTTCCTCCCTCAGTCTGGATCTCCTTACTGCACTGTTCTCCCTTGAATTTTCATGAGATCCCCCTTTTAAAAAATTTCTTTTTCTCTGTCAGTTTTGCAAATGAGAGAAAACATTTGAACCTTAACTTTCTGAGTTGGGCTTATTTCACTTAGTGTGATTTTCTCCAGTTCCATCTATTTACCATCAAGTGACATGATTTCATTCTTCTTTAAGGTTATACGAGTTTAACTTCATTGTGTGTGTGTGTGTGTATGTGTGTGTATATATATACCATCTTTATGGATTTATCTACTGATGGGCACCTAGGCTCATTCCACAGCTTGATCATTGTGAATCGCACTGCCATAAACAGTAGTATGCACATTTCACTATAGTACACTGAGTTCACTTTTTTTTGGATAAGTTCCAGGGAGAGGGATAGCCAGGTCGTATGTTGAGTTCATTCCTAGTATTTTGAGGGAATCTCTGTACTTACTTTCCAAAGTAGTTGTACTGTTCTTCAGTCTCAAAAACAATGCATAGGGCTCGGGATGTGGCTCAAGTGGTAGCGTGCTCGCCTGGCATGCATGAGGCACTGGGTTCGATCCTCAGCATCAAATAAAAATAAAATAAATATATTGTGTCCACCTAAAAAACTAAAAAATAAACATTAAAAAACAATGCATAAGTGTAATTTTCCCCAAATACTTGCCAGTCTTTATTGTTATTTGTATTCTTGATGATTGTGGTTCTAACTGGAGTCAGATGAAATCTCAGTGTAGTTTTAAAAAAAATTTTTTAGCTGTAGATGGACACATTGTGTTTAGGTGGTGCTGAGGATCAAACCCAGGGCCTCACACATTCAAGGCAAGCGCCCCACCACTGAGCCACAGTGCAATTTTGATTTGCATTTCCCTGATTGCTAAGGATTTTGAACCTTTTTCATATTTTTGTTGGCCATTTGAATTTCTTCTTTTGAGAAATGTTTATTTAGCTCCTTTGCCCATTTATTGGTGTGTGTGTGTGTGTGTGTGTGTGTGTGTGTGTGTGTGTTGGTGTCCTTTGAGCTCTTATGTAATGTGGATTAACTTCCTATGGGAAGAGTAGCTGGCAGAGACTCTGTTCCACTCTGTAGACTCTCTCTGCAGGCCCTACATTGATCCCTTTGTGTGCAGAAGCTCTTTGATTTTTGATGTCTCTCTCTCTCTCTCTCTCTCTCTCTCTCTCTCTCTCTCTCTGTGTGTGTGTGTGTGTGTGTGTGTGTGTGTGTGTGTGTGTGTTGGTGTTCTCTGAGCTCTTATGTAATCTGGATTAACTTCCTATGGGAAGAGTAGCTGTTCCACTCTGAAGGCTCTCTCTGCAGGCCCTACATTGCTCTCTTTGTGTGCAGAAGCTCTTTGATTTGAAGTCCTCCTACTTCTTTCTTCTTGGTTTCTTGCTTGTGCTTCAGAAGCCCTTAAGGAGATTGATGCCTGTACCAGTATTTTGGAGTGCTGACCCTGTGTTTTCTGCTCACAGTTTCATGGTTTCTAGTCCAATTCCAGCATCTTCCATCCACTTTGATCTGACTTTTGTGCAGCATTAGACACAGGAATCTGTTTGTACCTGAGGATACCCAGTTTTCCCAGCTACATTTATTTAAAAAGCTATTTTCTCCAGGATATTTTTGGCACTCTGTCAAGGGTCAGATGACTGTTCGTGTGTGCATTTGTCTGTTGTCTTCATTTTGACCCCCTGGCCTTGGTGTGTATCTCTATGTTAATACCACGTAGGTCTCTACAGTTCTGTAGCATAACCTGAGATCAGGTGTCTGAGGCCACCAGCCTCACTCATTGCTCAGTATTGTTTTGGATATTCTGGGCATTTTTTTCTTCCATAACTGTTTTTTCTTCCATAACTGTTTTTTCTGGTCCTGTGGAGAACACCATTGGTATTTGGATGGGGAGCACATTGAATCTGTAAATTTTGGTAATAAGGCCAAATTGATAAATGTTAATTCTATCTGTCCAAGAGCATGGCAGACCATTCCATTTTCCAAGCACTTCTTCAGCTTCTTTCTCCAGAGTTCAATAACTTCATTGTAGAGGCCTTTCACCTCCTTGTAGGCTGAGTCCTACATATTTTATTTTTTAGACTATTGTGAATATATTTTTTCCTTTCATAGAATGTTTATTGTTGGAATTCAGGGAAGCTATAGATTTTTGCATGTTGATCTTTTATCCTGTTATTTGGCTGAATTCCATTTATCAGTTCTATTAGCCTTCTGGTGGAGTTTTGGGGTCTTCTAAGTATAGGATAATGCCATTGGCAAGCATAGATAATTTGATTCCTGTTCCTATTCATATTCCTTTCTTCTCGGTCTGATTGTCCTGGTGAGATTTTCAAGAATCTATGGAATAGGAGTTGTGGGGACATCCCTGATTTGAGAGGAAAAGCTTCAGTTTTTCTCCACTTGATAATGTGTTGGATTTGGGTTTGTCATATTGTGTTTATGAGGTAAAGGTGAGTGCCTTTTACCCATGGTTTCTCCTGTGTTTTTATCATGAATTGGCACTTTCTCTGTATCTATTGAAATGATCATATTATTTTTGTCCTTAATTCTATTGATGTGCTGTGACATTTATTGATTTGTTAATGTCGAACAGATCTTGCATCCCTGGGATGAAGCAAATTTGATCATGTTGTACAATCTTTTTAATGTGTTTGCAAATAAGATTGTTAATATTTTATTAAGAATCTTCACATTTATTTTCATAAGAAATATCGATCTGTAGTTATTTTTTCCTTGATGTGTTTATCTAGTTTTGGTATCAGAGTGATGAAAGCATCATAGAATACTCCCTTTCTATTTCATGGAATAACTTGAGGAGAATTGGCATCAATTTTTTTTTTAATTTCTGGTAGAACTCAGCTAAAAATTCATCTTGTCCTTTGTTGGAAAACTTTTAATTATTGCTTCAATATTGTTGATTGAAAATAGTTTGCTAAGGTTTTTCTATAACCTCTTAGTTCAGTTTTGGCTGAACATAGTCATACATTTCCGGAAATTTGTCAGGATCTTCATGATTTTCAAATATATTGAAATGTAAGTTTTCAAAATAATTCCTAATGATCCTTTGGATTTCAGAAATGTCTGTGGTAATATCTTCTTTTTCATCTGTAATTTTGTTGATTGGGTCTTACCTTTAAGGGTTTATCAATCTTGTTTACCTCTTCAAAGAGACTATTCTTTGTTGCATTGATTCTTTGTATTTTCTTTGTATTATTTATTCTCAATTTCCTGAATTTTAGCTCAGTATTAATTATTTCCTGTCTTCTACTGGTTTTTGAATTAGTTTCTTCTTGCTTTTCTAGGGCTTTGAGTTGTAACATTAGATTATTTATGTAGGAACTTTGTGGGTTTTTGGTTTGTTTGTTTTGTTTTGTTTTAATGTAGGCACTTAATGCCGTACACTTTCCTCTTAGAACCGCTTTCATAATGTGTTAGTCTGCTTATTTTCGATGCTATGACCAAAAGACCTGACAAGAACAATCTTTGAGGAGGAAAATTATTTGGGGCTCATGATTTCAGAGGACTTGGTCTGTAGATGTCAGAATCCATCTTTGGGGTCCAGTGAGGCAGAACATCCTGGTGTCCTATAGGGAAGCAGCTTAAGCCAGGGCTCCCAGGAGCAGAGGAGAGTCTGCTCAGCAGGACAAAGTGTACACCCCACAGGTTCGCATGCCCCCAGGGGTCTGCCTCTTCCAGCCACACCCCACCTGCCCACAGTGACTACTCACTGAATTCCTACCGAGGACTAATTTGCTGATTGGTCAAGGTTGTCATGACCCAGCCATTTCTCCTCTAAGCTTTCTTGCTGTGTTACACACGACCTTTTGGAGGACACATATCCAAACCATAACATTTCATCCCTGGTCCCCCAAAGCTCATGCCGATCACTCAGTCAAGACACATTTAGTCCATTTTCAAGAATTCTCAGGGTCTTAACAGTTTTAGCATTGCCCAAAAGTCCAAGCATAAGATGGCCTTTGAAAACCGAGACAAACTCCCAGGGTGAGCTCCTGTAAAATTCAAAAGCAAGTTCCACACAGCCAATATACAAAAGCACAGAGTAGATATTTCCATGTGAAGAGAGAGGGGCATAAAAAGAAGGGATGGGACCATAGCAAGACTGAATCCAGCTGGACAGATAAGTGCTGTAGCTGCATGTCCAGCAGCTGGACACACAGGGGCTTGTGCAGCTCTGCCCAGGGCTTTGCAGTTGCCCCCTGTTGGCTGGCCTGGGCTTGGTCCCTGCAGCCTTTCTCAGCATGGTGCCCACACTGGCACTTCTTTATCCTGGGGGACTGAGGCTTCCTCCTCACACCTCCACAAGGAGTCCTTTCAGGGGCAGCTGCAGGAACCTGACCCTGCTGCCATTTCCCTGGCCTCCCGGGGCTTTCTTGGACATTTTGGTGGAAGCCTTCATGACCCTCTGGCTCCAGCATCCTGCATTCCTGCAAAACCAGCACCACATGGTTGCTGCCGAGGTCTGCTGCCACCCAGAGACAATGGCTAGAGCAGCCTCTGAGAGCCTGAGTGACTGGCAGGTGAGACGACTTCAAGGGCCCCTCTGGTCTCTCCTCAAAAAAATCTTTACTTTTACCCTTGGGCCTGAGACAAGTGTGGTCTTCCTAACCCTGAGATGCCCTCAAGCCATGTTCCTCGGTGTCTCTGGTCAAAGTCTTTATGTATGTATTTATTTTATTTTATTTTTATTTTTTTATTTTATTGACAATTTTTATTGAATGTGTTTGTAATTTTTTTAAAGTGTTAGAAAATCTTTGCATACTTTTAAAAATTTGTTTTAATTAGTCACACATGACAAAGATCTTGACGTATCATACACTTGGATCAGATGGGATATCTCATTTTTCTGAGTGTACAGGTTGCAGAATCACATTGGTCATGCATTCACATATACACACACAGTGATAATAATGTCTATATTTATTTTAGTTGTAGATGGACACTGAGCTGAGCCACCCACAGCTACAACCCTAAGAGTCAGCCCTTAAGGGCTGACTGTGGTCATCAGGAAGAGCTATTCTGAGGACAACAGCCATGGCTCCATCAAGTCCCCCACCTGGTACAGCACCAAATATGGCCACAAGTGCCCGGCAGTGCCTTCCACACAAGAGCAGCCCAGGCCCATCTTCCTGCTCTTCAGCGCCAACAGGGCATATCTGCGGGTGACCCAGATGAAGTCCCTTGTGGAGTGCTGCCATCTGGTCTCAGGACAGGTGGAAGGCCAAGTTTGATGTGAAGTGGATTTTTGCCAAGGACGTGCCAAATAACCAGCTCCCACACATCAGATGAGAAGCAGCACAAACTGGTCACAAACTCCTGAGACACACAGGCCCCTAGAAAAAGTCAGACAAGGGAGGAGAACGGTCACTTCCTGCAGCTTACCACCTCGGTCTTGGAAGACTTTTCTCACTCTGAGAAACAGCAGGAGGAGGAGGTGCTCAAGGGACCACACAGTGGGAACAAGCAAGGACAGGCCAGTTTCTGTGTGGTCAGCAGTCACTCTGACAGCAGAGTCAGCACTGTGCGCTGGGTGCTGTCTCTGGCTGGGCTCAGTGGGTCGTCCTGCATGGGTCGGGTTGTGGGTCGGATTGTGGAGTCTGTACCTTGTTTGTAGTTCATTTCTGCCAGATAGGTCTGCACTCATTGGTATTTCCTCTATGTGTTGTCGTACATGGAACTCACTAACAGCAAAGTACTTTTTGTCAGCTCCAGTCAGACTGACCTAATACTTAGTATAAATATTCTTAAAAACATCAAAAAACAACACTGATGCATCCAAAGACTTTTTTTAAAAAAAATTCTGGCATAAATTGTGTTCTTGTTCTTATATCCAGTCATTTATATTTCCACAAGAGACTTTACCTCTCCCCTCTGTACCGTGTTATAGCAAATGTAAGAGCACATGACCGGTCAACTCTCCCAGCACTGAAATTAAAAGTTGGTGACTGCCCTCTTCGATTGCTCACCATTTTTGCTGTGTTTTCTGTGCTGATCTGTGCACTTGGAGTTCCTCTGGATGGAGGGAGAAAATCTTCAGTTTTCTAATGTGGTGACCACATTTGTGTCCTTGGGGAGCCTTGCCTACCCAGAAGCTGTCTCATCTTCTGCTGAGGATTAGGAGGGGTTCTAGTTCTGGGTCAGTGTCCAGGTGTTCTCAGTTGTTGGCAGGTCATTTTGAATTTCCTCCTTTACCCCCCTGAGAATCCTGATGTCATCTTAAGTCTTTGTATCAATCACTCTGGGCTTTAAAGTGGCATCTGGAGGACTGTAAATTTCATTGTGTGTCTATTTTTTTTCTGTTAAATGGGTGAAGAAAACCAAAACCAAAACAAGAAACACCTCAATCAACCAGACAACCCCCCTCACCACAAACACTCTGAGAAGAGAAAAAAAACTTTTAGAAAATGAATTTTCTGTTGTGTTTTGTGGAGTGAGGGCTTGTTCAGGAGTTGGACATCTGAGTTGGAGTCCAGTGCCAAAGTCATGCTAATGTCAGCCGCCGTGCCCCACGGAATCTGTATGCCCTGTCAGTAGCAGACCTTCCTGGCTTAGAGAGCAGATACCTTCCGAAGATGTTTACTTCAAGAGACCCTCTGACTTAAAGTGTCAGCTGTATTAGTCAGACCCATCTAGAACATGTCACTTGCTCTGAGTTCTCACTCCCTGTACAGAGTTATGGAAACCGTTGGATGGATGTACCTAGGAGAATACAAGCCTTAACAGATTTTTGTTTAGGAAAAGATTATTAAAATTTGAAATACTTTGTGACTTGATATTGCCAAGGAATATGTAATTATGTACATTTCTGAGTGGAGAAACCTTGACTGAGGATGTGTCAAGGACCTGTGCTTGAGCTAATGCAGCATCTTTAGATTTATTTTGCAATACAATAAATGGTGCACAGTTAAAACTCTAAGTCTGACATTGGCATGAAACTCTATCAATTTATCGATAAATATCTGGGCATAGTGGTGCATGCCTGTAATCCCAGCAGCTCGATAGGCTGAGGCTGGAGGATCACAAGTTCAAAGCCAGCCTCAGCAAAAGCATGGTTTTAAGCAACTCAATGAGACCCTATTGCTGAATAAAATACAAAATAGGGCTGGGTATGGAGCTCAGTGGTTGAGTTCCTTGAGTTTGATCCCCAGTTCCCCCTGTCCCCCAAAAAAAATAAATAGCCAAGATATTAAGATAGACTCTAGGAACATTCACAGGTTCTTCACAGTGTGTAAGTAAGTCAGCAGCATATTACTCTGTATAAACAGGTCTCTAATATCAGGTGTAGTCTGAGAAAAGTTTCTATAAGGAATTGGCAGTTCTTCTCTAAAGTTTCATTCCATGTACAATGTAAACAAATATTGTCATCAGTAAAAAGGAAACTGGAAATGAAATACAGTACTCTTAGAGACAGCAGCACCTGGAGCAATGTTTGAAGCTCTGATTCATCACCATCATAGGAAATGGAATAAACAAAGAAAAAGAAAGATGATCAGGGAGAGTCAAATAGACAACTGAAACTATTCAAAAACTAAGAAAGAGACATGACTAAAGCTACTGAATCATGAAGGGAATGTGTGGATAAGGCAATTATAAATTCATCTAAGATTGGTGGCCTGCAGAACCCCTGTAAAGAAGACAGACTAGGCATTATTTATCACAATTTACAAATAAGGAAACTGCTGTATAAAGAAGTTAAATTAATGGGTGTTATGAGCATCAAATAACAGAGCCACATCTTCTGCTCAACCTCTGGATTTAGTGTAGCCAACTGTACTCTTGTAACCCCAAACCAAGCAATATTTAAAGGAAGTGGAGGCAGACAGAATTAAATGTAGCAGACAGCTTGATGAAGAGTTCAACCACAAATGCTTTCTTGCAAAAACCAAGGTACCCTAACTGAATAGGTATAAATGAAATAGAACAAAAAGAAAGTCCAGGATCATCAGGCTCCCAAGCCAGATGCTAAGAATAAAGGTCAGGTGCCATCAAGATGAAGGGTCAAAGAATGAAAATGGGGCACCAAAGGGCCCGTTTTGCAGTGTTACTTGGAGCCGACCATCGGTATTTGAAAGATGCAGCAGACACCTTAGGAAGTTACATAAGAAGTGCAACAGTGCTCAAAATCAGTCTGAATTTCTTCTTTTGGAGGTTTTCAGAGACTACAATGTTTTGCAGAAATATTGGGAAAATATGGTTTTTTATAAATGAATGGTTTTTGTAAATATCCCAAAGTTATCTGAAATAAGTTGGTTTTGTGACCCCTTCAGTGAAGCCCCTGGGCAATAAAGTTGGGTGAGGTCATGTGTCATATTGGATCTGAGACGTGGGCCATTCTGTAGCTAGACAGAGGCTTGGGGGGAGGAGGCCAAAGCTAGGCTTCTCCTTAGGGCCTCCTGCTAGGAATGGTGGTCCCACTTCACACCAGCGCCCACCCACAGCCACCCCGCTGCTGGGTGGGCTTCGGTAAGGGGAGGATATTTCATAATTCCCTTCATTGGAGTGAATAATTGAAAGTGGAGAGGGATATGTGAGTGCTTCTTTGAAGGATGTAATTAGGTAATATCATGCAAGAAGGAAACTGTCATAAAGCTAATAAAATGCAAATGAGAAGGAACTGCAACACTGTTCATCTGTGTCACCTCATTTGCAGACTTTATGATGAAACAATAGAGATGAGCCAAGGAGTCACTCATGTCCATCAGAGTCGCGACAGAGTCCTGACCGATGGCCTCAGTCAAAGGGAAGCCTACCACCACTAGAAGTTGGTCTTTACTGAACTTGGATTTGAAGTCGAGAGAAGCGTGGCAACTGGTGTAAACTGAAAACAGATATTCAAACACTTGAGCATGAATAACAATGGCATCATCATGTCCACTAGGAAATATATGAAAATCCAAATTTCCATAAAGAATGATAAACAAATGAGTCTATGTATTTATATGTATCCATGTCTGAGTAAGCACATATACATATATATATTGATATAAATATATACATATATCTATATGTGTATATTGATTGACATATAGATATACTGATATATATGTTTCAATATTACTCTGCCATAAAAATGAAGTACTGATACAGGTGACCATGTAGACAAATCTCAAAAATATTAAGAAAAGTAAACAAAATCAAACATGAAATTTCACCTGTGCTATTACTACATTTATATTAAATATCCAAAAATTGGAAATCATAGAGTTAGAAAGAAGAGAGTTGGTTGCCAGGGCTTGGAAGGTATGTAAGTGAGTGGTTGATGAACAGATTACATGGTTTATAATTACCACAATTACAAGGTAATTGTGGTAATTATACCACAACATAGTAAATGTCACTACTTAAATTATTTTTTGATAGGCACTTTTATAGAATTCAACCTCAATAAAACCAATAAGAAAAAAAATTGAAAACACTAAAGTCTATGCAATTATAGGTAGAAGTGACAGAAATGAACTATGGAATTGGACATAACTTCCTTATCTTTGTATTTGAACACATGACCAAAGTGACTGCATTATGTAGAACCACAAAAATAGAATCCTAAATACAATCAATGAGTTATACTCCATGTATTTATAATATGCCCAAATATTTCCTTTCATCATGCATATCTTAAAAACACAAATAAAATAAAATAAAAATAAAGAAACTATGGAGTTATAGTCTCCAACATGTACTCTGCATCACCAAACAAAAGCATTGATAGTAACACTGGATACCAGAAATCAAGAGCCTTCTCTGTGTCCTGCAGTATTCTTGATTTATTATTTACTTTGTTCTTATCTTTACACTATCTTGGGTCCTGATTAGAAGATCTCTTATCTAACAGATGAGTACAGCATGTTTGAGGCATGACTGATTGTTCCAAGGTCACCATCTATGCAGACTAAGGCTCTGAAAATTAATTTGTGTGATTTTCAATTACTGTATCATGTATCACAATACAAAGTCAGTCAGTGTTGTTGTTGTTGTTTTGTTTTGTTTTTGTTTGTATTTTTTTCCCTGGTGGGAGGAGGAAGCAAGAGGTAGATATTACAACAGGGCACCAAGAACCATCTGCATAAACTATCGATATTAAAAACTTGATTGTGGTCATTGTTACAGTGTAAAAAGGTATATCCAACATGACAAATTATGACTTATGTATGTATAGTTTATTGTCTTTTAGTATTATCCTAATAAAATTGTTTTAAATTTGAGTGAAAGAAAAAAATATATTCCTTTAAAAAACCAAGTATATATTTAGAAAGCATAGAAAAAGATGCTGAATATTATATGTTATTAAGTAATTACAAATTAAACACACCTATAAAAGTTTACAAAATTTCAAACTGGACAATATCAAGAGCTGGCAAAGATGGGGAATAAGAAGAACTCTCATACATTGCTGTTTGGAAAACAAAATTGGACAGCCACTCTGGAAGACAGTTCAGTGTACACTTAATATGGCCCACTAATTGTATTTCTCAGTGTTAATTCAACAGAATTGAAAGTTATGTCCACACAAAACCCACATACAAATATCCACAGCTCCTTCATTCATGATTGTCAAGAACAGGAAGCAGCTAAGAGAGACTTCAGTAGCTATTTACCTGTTATTAATGTAAACACTGTGATAAATCTATACATTGGTGGGTTATTCAAAATTTTTCAAAAAATAAAATTTACTATCACACATGGAGACATCATAAATATATACTGCCAGAAATAATATATTTTCTGAAATATCATATTTGTATAATTCCAAGCATTAGATGAGACTGAAAATTGCATATTTTTTATTCATATTTTCTTTATAACTTAATCCTTCCATGTAGATCTTTCATTTCTGAGCTATGGTAGTTCCTAACACTATCCTACCAGAAACAGATAACAGGATCCATGAGTCATTTCTGTCCAGATTAAGTTGCATTATGCTCACGACAATATTTAGTAGAGTTGGACATGACCAGGGCCATTCAGGACCTTCTTTTACATTTCTCAGCCAAGGTTAACAGAAAAGAGTTTCTCATTTTGGTTCCTAGAATGGGAAAGAGAAAATCCTGCATGATTGGCATCTAAAGTTCATTTTTTTTACAGTTCTTAAGCTACCTGCTCATGGCTAAGCTGAACTGTACAGTAGGTGAAGAGAATATCTTCAAGCACAGATTGGTTCATAATGACAATGTATATCTGCTAAATATTCAATTTGATGAGGTCAAGAGAATCAGAAGATGGACTATAATGGGAAGGGGTAATTGGAAGAAAAACTGGCTCCCTCAGAAATAAGGTGCTTTAACCTGTCTTCATTCCCAAATGAGAATAACCATTAGTCAAATGTGTTCCTTCCTTTCTCTCTTCTCTACTTTCTTCCTTTCTCATTTTATTGGTTATTTCCTTCTTATCTCTCACTCTCCATCCCTTCTTTGATTTCTTTCTAAGAAAAGATGTCTCAGTTTACTCATCATATTTACTTCTCACAAACTAGTCGTTTGGAAAATAATGCTCTATGGGAGCCATATACATTTATCTGATCAATAGGACTGTGTTTCTAAGTAATATCACCCACAACTTATCTGCCCCTTAATGTGTATCAGCACACCTCTTTATTTGGACTGTCTTCATTTATTTCAACCAAAGATTTGTTGGGTAAGAAAAAAAAAGTAATCTCATTTTATAGGTAGCATATTGGAAGTGAGGTGGACTTTAAAAAAATCTCAGTGTTTAAAGAAAGGAATCTTGGAGGTGTCAGTCTTCTCCTGGGGAAAACAAAAAATGTTCAAAAATATTGTCATTTGAGGACTAAAATTTGTCAAAGCAGGCTAATGTTAAGGTAGGCATTTCTCCTGTAAAACATGAAGTCTTGAGTATACTACATTAATTTTTCCAAGGAAGGTTTATCACAAGCCTAACAACTAAGAAAAAAAACATTATCAGAAGAATTCTCAGCCCAGTTCTACAGGAAATTGAAAAAAGAATGAACACCAATTCTTCTAAAATCATTTTATGAAATAGAAAATAGCAAAACCATGCGACCTGGAGAAGGGGCCCACCAGCATGGTAGACAGACCACCCCAAGTGGAGGAAGGGCCCAGCCACTTCCTGCATGGTAGGCAGACCACATGACCCAGAGAAGGGGCCCAGCAGCCCACCTGCAAGGTAGACACCACCCCAACTGGAGGAGGAACCCAGCCTCCCACCTCCTGCCTACACGGTAGGCAGACAACGTGACCCAGAGAAGGGGCTCAGTGGCCCACCTGCATGGTAGACAGACCTCTCCAGTTGGAGGAGTCCAGCCTCTCACCTGTGCGATAGACAGACCACCCCAACTGGAGGAAGGGCCCTGTCGCCCACCCGTGCAGTCACCTGACCAAGCTCTTGACAAACATAAGGTTTCCCCAACACCCTCACCTCATCAAACACCTTATGAGAAAAACTGATGAAACTCATCTTGGAAAATCCCACAACCCTTAAAACCCACCAACCAGTTTGTGTGGCTACCAGCGCTGTTCTGCAGTGGATCAGGCACCTGATTTAAATCTCAGAGAATAAGAGTAGAGAGGCCACAGGTGGAAGCTCAAGTCCTCTCACACTGACTACCACCACCATCCTGAACCCAGAGACTCAAGTTAGGAATAGACAATGCCACCAACTGGAAGAAATGAAAACAGAGTTCTGAGAGACATTTTTTTCTTTCTTTTTT
This sequence comes from Ictidomys tridecemlineatus, assembly GCF_052094955.1. NCBI lineage: Eukaryota > Metazoa > Chordata > Mammalia > Rodentia > Sciuridae > Ictidomys > Ictidomys tridecemlineatus. The sequence continues at coordinate 801,199 of NW_027526129.1, forward strand.
TCTCTTCTCTCTCTCTTTTCATCCATTCATCCAGTCTTCTCTACCCTTCCCCCTCTGGTCCTCACAACCTCAGTATATGTGAAACCAAAAATTGTGCATGAAAAAGGTTTTTAACAACTAAATCACCAGAATAACATACTATAGAAGAAATACATATGCCCCACCTCCCTCCCCCCTTTTTATTTCTTTTCTTTTTTTTCTTATTTTCTTTTTCCCACTCTCTTTTTTCTTTTCTTTTCCTTGTTATTTGTTTTCTTCCCTCTTACTCCCTCTATCCCACTTGCCCCCTAAATTTTACTATTCATAAGTAGGATAATCTTATAAATACAGATAGGAATTTGAATCTATACATTCTTCCATAAATTACCCATCTATTGGTCAGAGCTTTCCAAAGTTACTAAGTTAGATTAACCCCATACCTTCACTCCTTTCCCCCTAAACATAACATCCTACACCTGAAATTCAGTTTTCTTCAAGCTACCAGAAACGGTATGCTTTTCATGAAACTAATGACTATATTTGTAAACTATAATTAAAACAACATTTGTAGACATAGAGTCTAGCTATAAATGTAGTAATAAGGAAAACGTGTGCTTACATGATGTACTATTGATATTGAGAACTGTTAACATTGTCTTTCTCCACAAAAGGGAGAGTTTGCAACAATACAAAGGCAATATAAATATATAGAGGGGGTATTCAATAACACAACATTTTCACAAATCAGAAAGAAACGTGACCAGTATGAAAAGACAAGGAAAGAAAGGACCACAAGCAATGCAGGTCAACTCAACTTTAGGAGAGGTAATATCTGCAGCAGATGGAATGACAGATTGAGAATTCAGGATATACATGCTTCAGATGATATGGAGATTCAAGGAAGACATTAGACAGCAAAATCAGACAATGAAAGATCACTTTGACAATGAATTACATAAACAAATCCAAGAAGCAAAAGATCAACTATACAGGGAAGTTGAGGTTATAAAAAACAAACAAACAGAAATTCTAGAAATGCAGGAAGCAATGAACCAAATTAAAAACACAAATGAGAGTACTACCAGCAGAGTAGAACATGTAGATAGAAATCAGACAATGAAGACAAAGTATTTCAACTTGAAAAGAACAAAGACAGCTCAGCAAGACTATTAAGAAACCATGAGAAGAACATCCAAGAAATATGGGATAACATAAAGAGACCAAACTTAAGAGTTATTGGGATACAGGAAGGTATAGAGGTCCAAACCAAAGGAATGAAAAATCTCTTTAATGAAATAATACGAGAAAACTTCCCAGACTTGAAGAAAGAAACATAATCCCAAATCCTAGAAGCCTACAGGATGCCAAATGTGTGAAATCATAAGAGGTCCACACCTAGACACATTATAATGAAGATGCCTAACATACAGAATAAGGAGAGAATTTTAAAAGCTACAAGAGAAAGGAAGCAGACTATATTTAGGGGTAAACCAATCAGGATAACAGCTGATCTTTCAACACAGACTCTGAAAGCTAGAAGATCCTGCAACAACATATTTCAAATGCTGAAAGAAAATGGGTTCCAACAAAGAATTGTGTATCCAGCGAAATTAAGCTTCAGGATGGAAGATGAAATTAAAACCTTCCATGATAAAAGTTAAAAGAACTTACAGCTAGAAAACCAGCTCTTCAAAACATCCTCGGCAAAACATTACAGGAAGAGGAAATGGAAAATAACAATGAAAACCAATCGCTGGAGGTAGTACAGTAAAGGAAAAAATAATCAAAGAGGAAAAACAAATCATGTTAAGTAACACAAATAAACAAATATGGCTGGAAGTGCAATCCATATCTCAATAATAACCCTTAATGTTAATGGCTTAAACTCACCAATCAAGAGACACAGGCTAGTAGAATGGATCAAAATAAAAAAAAGATCCAACAATATGCTGCCTACAGGAGATGCATTTGATAGAAAAAGACATACATAGACTGAAGGTGAAAGATTGGGAACAATCATATCACTCATATGGACCTCAGAAACAAGCAGGAGTGTCCATACTCATATCAAATAAAATAGACTTTAAGCCAAAGATAATCAAAAGGGATAAAGAAGGACACTACATACTGCTCAAGGGAACCATACACCAACAAGACATAACAATCATAAATATATATGCCCCAAACAATGGTGCAGCTATGTCCATCAACAAACTCTTGTCAAGTTCAAGAGTCTAATAGACCACCATACAATAATTATGGGAGACTTCAACACACCTCTCTCACCACTGGTCAGATCTTCCAAACAAAAGTTGAATAAAGAAACTATAGAACTCAATAACACAATTAATAACCTAGACTTAATTGACATATATAGAATATACCACCCAACATCAAGCAGTTACACTCTTTTCTCAGCAGCACATGGATCCTTCTCAAAAATAGATCATATATTGTGTCACAGGGCAACTCTTAGAAATTATAAAGGAGTAGAGATAATACCATGCATCCAATCTGATCATAATGGAATGAAACTGGAAATCAATGATAAAAGAAGAAAGGAAAAATAATGCATCACTTAGAGAATGACCAATAGGTTACTGAATAATCAATGGGTTACAGAAGACATCAAGGAGAAAATTAAAAAATTCTTAGAGATAAATGAAAACACAGACACAACTATCAGAATCTATGAAACACAATGAATGCAGTTCTAAGAGGAAAATTCATTGCTTGGAGTTCATTCCTTAAAAAAGAAAAAAACAACAACAAATAAATTATCTCACACTTCAACTCAAAAGCCTAGAAAAAGAAGAGCAAAACAACAGGGAGCATGATGAAACCCGGGGAGACCACACCTTAATGTTCAACCAGAATTAGATTCAAATACAGAAAGAAGACAGCTTTGTCACTCAAGGTACTTCACTGTGTTAACCCACCTCTCCAGCTGAGAATATGAAGGAAAAGGAAAAGTAGGGTGATCCACAGTCATTTTTCTTCTAGTTATTTCAAACTCATTAACAAACCAGCTGGAGAAATTGTTCACAGTTATCAAGGTATAGTAAAAACAATTGTACTGGTTCTGTGTAACATTCACTGCTTTGGTATTAATGAACAGAATATGGATATGTAAGCTCTCCAATGTGACTTGCTCATAAGTTTGCATTTAGAATTGATATGGCATACATAAAGATGAATGTTATAAGTCTTGATATAAATTAAAATTCTGTAATAAAGACAATTAAAAGAAAGACAAAATTTACCATGACATGTGAAGAGATCACAGAAGAAAGAAATAGATTTCTGTGGCATGATGACAATTGTTGAGGTCACCTGCTTTTATACAGGGAGTCAAAGTTTTCATTTTGCATTGGACCTGACAAATTACACAAGTTTCCCTAAAAATACCAGTAAAAAAATGTGTATATTTCCCTGGAGAAAATGATGATTCTAGGATCTGGTAAGATAAATTAAAAAATAAACCTAAATATAGTGGGAGAAAAAGAAGGAAGAGTAAGAGGAGAGTCTCCCAAGATGTCCCATGTGGACTCCTGACAAATGACATGAGAACTAAAGTAAAAGATCCTGAAAGAGTGAAAGCTGGAAAAATATGAGCAATAAAATAAAAACCATTATCAGTAAATTATAAGTGAAAGCAACAAATGGATATATATTTACTGATAAAACGTAATTGACTTCATTGATAATAAGTGATGGGAACAGACAAATATTTCATATAGAAGAGTTCAAAACAATGCAGGAGAATAGCATCCCCTCCTGCATGTGGAGTTTAGTATTCTTGTCATTTAATGGGTGGGCAGATTCAGTGACTTGATTGCAACAAATAGTGAAGATCTCCAGCTATTGCCTTCACTCTGCTGACCTTAATTTTTCCCAAAATCTTCCATTTGGCTTCAGTTCCCACCGCCTGAGGACAGGGGCTCCACTGAGATCATCAGAAACCACTATGGCACAAAAATCTCAAGGTCCCTCCTTTGTCACCCTGTAGTTCACTTTTTAGTGGCTTTTAGAACAAAAGCTTCTGCCTTTATTTTTAAAATCATCTCTTCCAGAAATACATGTCATTACATTTCCCTGGTTTTCTCTCTCCTTAACTGGATGCTTTCACTCTTTGTCTCCTTCATATAATTTTCTTCACCAATGTTAAAAATAGGAGTGTCCCCAGCTCAGAGAAATGCTCCCTCTACTTCTATATCTTCACCCACACCTAGGGTCATGCTCAACCTCATTGCAGTATTTTGCACATTCCCCCACCTTTTAAATATTTATTTTCTTTCCAGTCCTCTCCTATCATGTTCAGACATGTTCATGTGGAAATCAAGGAGAAATCACAAACATCAACACAAAAGCCTTCTTTGAGACTAGCCTCATGTGCTTTTTCTGCTCCATACATGATAGGGTATCAGCAACTAACCTAGAGTGCTCAAGTCAAAAATTTAGCAATTGTCCTTGATCTTTTCACCATTACACTCACACCAATCCATCCCCAAACCTGCTTATCCTAAAGACAATATTATAAACATATATATGTGAAAGAGAGATACATGTATTCCAAATTATTGCTTTATAAGTATATAATTATATGTACATTAAATGTTTTTAAATATATATAATTATAAACAAATAAATCAGTTTAAGCCACTTTTATTCCTGTTACCAAGTCACGCCATCATGTCATATAATACATATTCTATTGATAATCATATCCATGGGGACAAGTTCTGCTAAATAGCCACAAATCCTCTTCATATTGAGGGACTTAAAAGCTGCTTTTGGCAAAAAGCACTGAATATTTACTTAGGCCTAGAGATGCCCAATGGACAACTACAAGTGAGATAACATTTGGCATCTCTGAGATATATTTATTCTATTTAATGGCCTATAATATCCACAGCATAGAAAAGAGAAAAAATACCTGCAATATTTCTAAGGACTCCTGAAACATCCCAGGAACAACAGGTGTAGAAAGAGGCCATGACTGAATTGAGATCGTTATTCCACATCTGAGTAAATTTTGAAAAAAAATATATGTTTATACACACAAACACGCGCGCACACACACACACACACACACTCATACACACACACATTCTCATACATACATACACTGGATAGTTAGTGTACTACTCCCTTTCATAGCTGGATGATTAATTTCATACATACAATTAATAAATATTCATATGAAAAAATTTAAAAGATGCTTATAAAACAAATACTGAAGGGCTTTCTAAAATATTTCTTAACCAAGCCAGCCAATAAGTAGGCAGATACTTTGGTGGACGCTAGAAAAAAAGTCAAAAGTAGAATTCTGACGCCATCTAGTGTCTAATTAGGAGTTAGCACTTCTAACAATGGGAAAATACCCACATTAAGAAAAACAGTAAGTACAAGTAGGGATGAGACAGAAATTCTTGAAACCTCAGAGACACGTGGGGAGATGCAACTGAAGAAGCCATCAAGGGAGGGATCCTTAAGGAAGCCTTTATCTCACAGATAGAAAAGAATTGGGGCAGCTAAGTGACATGGTGAGGTGTGTGTATTAGAATAATTGAGAACGTAAAACATTTCCATGGATGGTAACATTAGATCAGATGCCTAAAGGGTGTCAGTACTTCATGTCCCTTTAGTGCCTGAATTCTTGCTTCAGACCAGGGTAATAGTAGCCCCCACAAGAATGAGAGCAGAGATTCCTTGCTGTTTTGTACATTTCTGTGTTCTCTTTGCCTTGAACAGAGCCTGGTACTTTAGTTTTATTTTAAAATGCAAGGGGTTATGTTTCCATATATAAAACTAAATGAAGGCTGTGGTTTTTCATAGATGTAGAGTGTTCCCCTATTACATATGAGGCATTGGGTTCAAGCCTCACCATCACATAAAAATAAAATAAATGTATTGTGTCCACCTACAACTAACAAATAAATGTTTAAAAGAAAAAAAACCTAAATGATAATACTGTCAAAATAGATGCCCTTCCCCATCCATGCCAAACTGCCTTTCAAAGAATCATGAAGCTGGACCAGCCTGAGAGGCAGGCATCATATCGTGTTCTACTTTATAGATTTAGGGAGTTCCCCAAAGTCGCCCCAGGAAAGGGTTAAGGCCTCCACTCCCATCTATGTTTTTTTCACTGTCTAGGTGCTAGAAAACACTTCCTGTGCCTGAGTGAGTGAGTGAAGTGGGCCGTGCTATCAAAACTAGGCTCCAGCAAGTTATGACTGCATCACAGGCTTACCCTCTCTGGACCTCCAGGTCTCAGTATGTACACAGCAGGCACTAAGAGAAGTCTCTGTGAACATGCCAGTAAAATTTTTGTTCCCCAAAAAACAAAGTTTCTCAGGCGATATCCACAGGACCTCTTCCAGAAACCCCATGGAACCCAATCAACCTGAAATATGGAAAGTGCACAGCATCCCATGAGAGGGAGGAACCAACAAAGGCTGTGCTGTGGCTTCTTCAGTCTCCCTCTATTGCCTCAGTGTGTAAGAGGGAAAACTGAGACCCCCAATGGATCAGACCCTGAGGTCACATTTCTATCTCAGAGCCCAAAGATCCTGCTTCCCCACTGGCTCCACAGTGTCTCCTGACAGAATTTCCAGATGCCTCACCTGACTCCAATTGCCTCCTATGGACATAGGTACCATGCCCTCTGCTCCTGCACCACTGCGCCTCCTGGTTCCTAGGCTGTGCTCACCTAAGGAGTGCTGGATGGGGTGTTGCCTCCCACAAGCTTCCCCTGTCTCCTCCCCACCCACTGTTGGGTGGGCTCCACTCACTCAGCCTGACTCTGCCTCACCAGCTCTGCCCAACATTCAAGCCCCACTAGGTCCTCTCCACTTTATTTAAATGGGCTCCACCCAAAATCTTGCCTCTTATCTGCTCTCTTATGTAGAGCCACGCCCACTCCATCCATTTGATCCTCTGCATTCTGTCCACGTGGCTCAGCCTCCACTGACATATTTAACACTCTTGGATTGCAGGTTTTTTCTTCCAGCTTTGGAATATTTGCAGTCTGGCTTGGCCCAATTCCACCAACATCCACTAACATAAAAAATGGCTCTGCTCTTCTTCATTAGCCATACTTTTCCATCAAGTTCACTCCTACGCCAGCCTCCCTGTGTCACCTGGCCTCTCTACTGCTCCTTGAAAACTCTATATGAAATGAAAAAACGGGATCTTGCAGAGATGCCCATGGTTGTGACATCACTGAGTCTAAGGGACAATTACCTTTGGGCTCTAGTCACCTTTGAACCCCATATCTTTAATGTTTGACCTTAAACAACTCTGCTAACCTAAGTCAGAGTATCTCCATTTACAAAATTCAGCTGATGATAATACTTTATTTGCATAAATGTGAGCACGTTTTCCACACTCTCTGTGTATTATGGATAGAGAAAAGGCACTGGCAAACAACTAGCAAGGTTCATACCCTATATGTGAAAGAGCCCACCAGAATTTAAAAAGCATGTTTGCAAAAGATATGGCCTTCTGCTTCTCTTTAGCTCTATGGACTTAAGCACCTTCTCTTACCCTTTCAGCACAGCTACTTGGCAAACAAGAGTCATCTGTGATCTCTTCTCCAGCCAGCTGGGGAATTTCAGATTGAGAGAGCATAAGTGTCTGACCATGGCCATCTTTCTCAAGGTTGAGTCTCAGAAGAAAATCCTCTTTATAATGACTTATGTATAACTATTGATTATTCTGACAGCCTGACTTAATGCTGTAGAGATAGGGCATCAGTTGGGGACTTGGGTTTCAAGCTGCAGAAACTGAACTGGGTGCTTTTAAAAAAATACTCTAGATGACACTGGGGAGGTCAAGGGAACCTGATGGCAAAATTCAATAAAACCAGGAGCTGGGTTTTGCCAGGGGATCTCAGTGCCCAAAACCCCTTTATAGTATTTCCTGGACCCCACAGATATATGAGCACACTGGAAGCCTTTCTGCTGTTGCTTTGGTGCCGCTCAGATTCTTAGTCTTCAGAGAAGGGTTCTGGTTGGCTGGGTATAGGTATTGGCTGAGAGTATAAATTCTTCACATTAAAGTAGGTATTGAAGGATGAGTTGAAGTATGCTAAAGAACAAATGGAAGGATATTAAAGTAAGAACGCCATTTGTGACCTCACAATGAAATTTGTGTCTTTTCAGAATCACACAACCACACCATGCCAGGTTCTTTTCTCATTATGTCATCCAATGTCCACAAACCTTTCAAAAGTAGTGCCATATTTTGGGAAACTGTTTGCATTGTTCTACAATAATGCTAAAGGCTCCTATAAAGAATTCAAAATACACAGTAGAACACTGCAAAACTGGCCAAAGAGTGGGAATCTTGCCAAAACCCAGTGCCCCAAACACCAGATTTAACATTAGGTAGTATTGACCCTGTGTTCAAGGAATACCTTAGAAGATGGATAGACAGAATTAATATTGTTAAAATGGCCATTTAATCAAAAGTGATCTACAGATTTGATGCAATCCCCATTGACATGTGGTTGACAACCTTCACAAAACTACAGGGGTGGAAAGCAGTCATAAAATTTATCTGGAAGTATAAAAGAACCAGAATAGCCAAAACAATCAGAAATCTTGAAACTGCTAAAGGAAAACAGAGGGTCAACACTCCAGCACATAGGTGCAGGCACCAACTTCCTTCAGAAGACACCCAATGTACAAGAAATAAGACCAAGAATGAATAAGTGTGATGCATCAAATTAAAAGCTTCTGCACAACAAGGACAACAATTAAGAACATGAAGAGAGAGCCTATGTGATGGGAGCAAACCTTTGCTAGCTGTTTCTCTGACAAGAGCCTATTATCCACAATATATAAAGAACTCAAAAGAAATTATCACCAAAAATAAATAAATAAATAACCCAATCAACAAATGGACCAAAGAACAGATATTTCTCAAAGGAAACACAAATGGCCAACAAATATATGAAAAATGTTTAACATTGTTAGCAATCAAGAAAGTGCAAAATAAAAGTGCATTGAGACTTTATCTCACCTTAGTTAGAATAACAATCACCAAAATTACAAATATCAACAATTTCTGATGAGAATGTAGGGGAAGGTACTTTCATCCATTGTTCTGCAAACTGGTATAACCACTTTGGAAAGCAGTGTGAAGACTCCTCAAAAGACTAGGAATGGAACTGACCCAGCTATTCCACTACTTGGTATTTATCCAAAAGAACCAAAAACAAGGTACTATGATGATATGTGCATACTGGTGTTTATAGCAGTGCAATTCACAATAATTAAGTTGTGGAACCAGTCTAGGTGCTCATCAACATTGAATGGATAAAGAAAATGTGCTCTATTTACACAATGGAGTTTAATTCGGGCATAAAGAAGAATGAAATTACATCATTTGCTGCTAAATAGATGGAACTGGAGAACATTATGCTAAGTGAAATAAGACAGACTGAGAAAGTTAAAGGTTGATTATTTTCTGCCTAGAAAATAGCTAAAACAGAAATAGAATTTAAAAATAAAGGAAGGATCTCATGAAAACAGAGGGAAAGAGAAAACAATAAAGAAAGGGGCTGGAGAGGGAGGAATGAAGGGAGAGTATTGGTGAGTACTGGGCAACAAAGTCTACCAAATTGTACTATGTGTATGGTTGAATATGACGTACATCTCACTACTATGTAAAATTATAATGAATTGCAAATACTTCATAAATATTTGTTTATTTTCTCTTTTTAAATTGCTTCCTTATAATTATACATAGTAGGCTGGGAGCAAAATGGGTGGTAGAGTGCATGCCCAGCATTTTCAAAGCCCTGGGTTTGAGCCCCAGCATGGCTGAAAAAATTAAATAAAATTTTAAAATAATAGTGAAATTCATTATGACATATTTATTCAATGTGCATATGTATAACATAATTTGCACAATTTCATTTACTAGAACCTCTCCTTTTCTCCCTCCCTCCTACCCCTTGATCCTATTTATCTACCCTACAAGTGGTCTCCCTTCTATTTTCATATCCCCCCCCTTGGCCTCCACATATGAGAAAAAAATATATGACCCTTAACTTTCTGAGTCTGGTTTACTTCACTTAACATGATCCTTTCCAGCTTCATCCATTTTTCTGCAAACAATATAATTTTATTCTTCTTTAGGGCTGAATAAAACTCCATTGTGTGAATATACATTTACTTTACCTATTTGTCAACAGACAACTAGGCTGGGTCTATAGCTTGGTTATGGTCAATTGTGCAGCTATAAACATGGCTATACCTTTATCTATATAGTATGCTGACTTCAATTGTTTTGGATAAATACCAAATAGTAAGACAGCTGGATCATATGGTAGTTTCATTCCTAATTTCCCAAATATCTTATTTTTAAAAGTAATTGTACAAATAACCCAATCGATAAGAGGGAAAATAAATGAAACATATTTCTCTAAAGAAGTACAGATAGGCAACAAATACATGAAAAACTACACTAAAATTTAATCTCCAACTACAATGGCAAGTATCAAGGCTTTACAATTAAAACCAGTAAGGATATGCAGGGAAAGGAGAGGAAGAAACATGCAAAATTTGTAGGAATGTAGGTCAAGTGTTGAGGTGTGGCTCAATGGTCAAGGCCTAGCATGTGTGAGGCACTGGGTTTGAGTCTCAACACCACATATAAATTAATGAATTAAAGGTACAACAACTAAATTTAAAAAAATAATAATAAAAATAAAAAAGAAAGAAATGTAGGTCAATATTGCTGCTTATGTGCTACAAGAACAAAATTGAGTGATTGTAACAAAGACTATAAAGCCTAAAATATATAATAGTAAACCCTTTACAGAAAATTCCAGGGCCCAGGCTAGGAATAACAGGAAAGGACAAAGTTGACCCATGTGCGTCCTTCAAGGTTTTAGGTTGGCACAAATCTCCATATTTTCTCTAGGATGAGATCTTACTTTAAAAGCAGTGTCTGGGGAATAGGGGAGACAGTGTCAGAAGATTGTACTTCGCTTTCCCTACTAGGGTAGCTCCATCGCCAACCAGTGACTCACTAAGCCCATGATTGTTCATTTCTATTACAAATTCAGGGAATTTGAAATGACTCCTATTTCAGCAGGAAGTGGGATAGGTCAATTTATTCTTGGCCCCATATGTACCTTTATCAATACCACGGGGCCCTGGTGATGCTTCAGATGTCTAGATATGAGGTCAGCGCACACTGTCTCCAGGATGAATGTCTGCATGTTTTTTGTTTCTCTGTGCACAGAGACCCACGTGAATGGGGGATGGCTCCATGGGATAATCTGAAAGGGGACACTGAACTGACTCTGGGATTGAAGGGTCTCTCCTGATAGGATCCTGGTCTCTCCTCCTAGGAATGAGTTCAGGCTCTGAGACATGACCCAGGTCTGGAAACTGAGCAAACAACCAGACTTTTGGTGGGTGTCAGCTTTCAGCCTTCTAAACATCCATCCTTGGATTTTGCTTTACTTCTTGAAATCCAGCAGAATCTGAGTTGCCTGCCCAACCCCAGGTTAGCTCCCTGAGGATCAGGCCCCTGCTTGGCTTCCTCCTTTCTGACTCTATGCATCATGGCACACATTTTCCTTCTACCTTTTCATGGCCTCCATTTGGGATCTATCAGTATTTTTCTTCTCCTTTACTTTTAGAATCCCAGTTCTGAACTCTAACTTCCACCACAGACCCCAGCCTTTAGCAATCATCATCAGTGTCCTTCTAGACAATGCTGGTGCCCTTGTGAGCAGACTTGTTTTATGTTATTAACTGATACATAAAAAAACATCACAATTACACATATTAAGGGGTGCCATGTGAAGTTTTGATACATGTGTACATTATATACTATTCAAAGCAGTTTAAACATATATCTCTGCAAATTTCAAAATCCTTTCTTTTTTATTTTTATTGGAGGATTATAGTTATTCATGGTAGCTGGATCATCCCAACACAACCACACATGCGTGTAATCTGACCCACTCCATTCCAGTACCTGTTCTTCTTCCCCCTCCATTGAACTTCCCCTCACTCATTATTTAGCCATCCTTGATTGAAGCTGTCCACACACACATAAAGGGGAAGTTCTCTATGGTATATTTACATATGCACATAACATCATTTTGTTAAATTCATTCTGCATTTCCTACCTTGTCTGTCTTTCCCCCTCCCTATCTCCTACTCCACTGATCTTCCCTGTATCGTTATGATATCTGATTGTCTCCAAAACCTTCTTTCCCTTATTTCTCTGTAGCTTACAAATATAATGGAAAACAAATATTTGACCCTTGAGTCTGGCTTATTTCACTTAACAGGATGTTTTCCACTTTCATGCATTTACTGAAAAATACCATAATTTTATTATTCTTTATGGCTGGTAAAACTTCATTGTGTCTATATACCACATTTTCTTGATTCATTCTTCTCTTGATGGGTATCTGGACTGATTTCATAATTTGGCTATTGTGAATTGTGCTGCTATAAACATTAAAGTGGTTGTGTCACTACAGTAAGCTGATTTTAGTTCTTTTAAATAAAGATCAAGGAGTGGGATAGCTGAGTTGTATGGAGGTTCTACTTCTAGTTTTTGGAGGAATCTCTGTACTGCTCTTTGGAGTGGTTGTACTACTCTGCAGTCCCAACAACAGTGTGTGAGTGTACCTTTCTCTCCACATCCTCACTAGTATTTGTTATTATCTGTATTCTTGATAATTGTCCTTCTGAGTGGAATGAGATGAAATCTTGGTGTAATTTTGCATTTCTCCCATATAATTCTCTGATACTAGAAATATTGAAAATTTTATTCAAATATTTTTTGGCCATTTGTGTTTTTTTTTGTGTGTGTGTGTGAGAGAGAGAGAGAGAGAAATATCTATTTCGTTCTTTTGCCCATTTACAGATTGAGTTATTTGAGTTTGGGGTGATAAGTTTTTTGAGATATTTATATATTCTGGATGTTAATCTTCTGTCAAAGGAACTGTGGCAAAGAATTTTTTCATTGTGCAGACTTTTTCTTTATGCTCCTGTGTCCCTTGCTGTGTAGATACTTTTTAATTGATGGCATCCTACTTACTTGATTAGTTTCTCTGTGTGTTGTTAGGTTTTGATATCATGGCAATGCTGATCTTATCAAATGTAGTTAGAATAATTTCTTTCTCATATTTTTGGAAATAAATTAAGGAAAACTGGAAACTGTTCTTCTTTAAATATTTGGCAGAACTTAGCAATAAAGCTCTCTTTATTGGGATTTTCTTTGCTGGAAGGCTATTACTACTGATTCAATCTTGTTATGTCTTATTGGTGTGCTCAGTTTTTTTTTTATTTCTTCATGATTCAACTTGGTTAAGGTATATGTGTGTAAGTGATCTGGAATTTGTTTATTTATTCTAGCTTCCAAATTTTTGCAAATAATAACAAACATGAATATCTTTGTTCCTAATAATCTCGAATGACCCTTTGTATTTCTATGGAGTCAATGTCTCCCTTTTCTTGTCTGAATTTGAGTCTTCTCTCTCCTTTGCCTAGTTAGTCCAGATAAGGTTTATCATTTCTGTTTAGTTCTCAGAAGAAGCAGCTCCTTTTTTCATTAATCGTTTGTGCTGCCTTTTCATGTCTAATTCATTTATTTGTTCTCTGCTCTGATCTTATTATTTCTTCCTTTCTACTAATTTTGGTTCTGGTTTAGCGTAACAGATATTTTCTTTTTATTTGGTACCAGGGATTGAATTCGGGGGCACTCGACCAATGAGCCACATACCCAGCTCTATTTTGAATTTTATTTAGAGACAGGGTCTCACTGAGTTGCTTAGCTCCTCACAGTTGCTAAGGCTGGCTTTGATCTTGCAATTCTCCTGTATTAGCCTCCTAAGCCACTGGGATTATGGGTGTGCACCACCATGTCTGACTCAGGTACCAGACACTTTCAAATACAATTGATAACAAGAATCTGCCAGGCTTTCTTACAAAGCACAGTGGACTAGGCATTTTTCTGGCTATTGTATAACATGCAACATGGCATATACCCTTTTATGATTCTCAAAGTGGATACTTTTGATTCCTTCCTCTACTACTTTTCTTTGAACTTACAGATTTTCTATTTCACTCATTGTAGGATATCACTTTCCAACCCAAAACAACGCAATCCCCTGAGGCACTAGTGCCATCTAACACTCAAGCTAAAAGCTATGAACCATAATTATGAACTCTCCTTAATGTAGCTGTGATCCCATCCTCACTGCCCCACCATGACCCAGCATGTGCACTCCCTTCTCCTGCTTCTGATCCTCCTCTGCCAGGCAGGCCTTCCCCTCACAGCCTGGCAGGGCCATTGCAAGGTGATGTGCTGCTGGGTGTAGGCATTGTTCAAAGGGCAGAGGGTAAGTGGGCCATGTCCTGGGACATGAGGTTGCTGTCCCCTCCTCCTCAAAGAAGGAGAACATGCCCACCTTAAACAGGTGGAGCAAACAGCTTGGGAAGGGCCATTCTTGCTCTGCCAGCTCAGCCCTTCAGAAGGATGAGGAGGGGGTGCCTAAAGGTCCTTTCTCACCAGCCCAACCCTTACTTTCCCCTTTCCCTCACAGGCACTCACTCCCTTTGCTATGACTTCACCGTCAATTCTAAGGCAGCACCTGGACAGCAATTGTGTACAGTCCACGCCCAGGTGGACCAGAAGAATTTTCTTTCCTATGACTGTGGGCTGGACAAGGTCAAATCCTTGAGTGCCCTGGAAGGGAAAGTGAGTGCCACAGTCACCTGGGAAGAGCAAAACACCATGCTGAGAGAAATGGGGGATATGCTAAAACAGCAACTGGCTGACATTAAAACAGAAAATGGCATGGCCAGGGGTAAGTAAGGTTGGCCCAGGGGCATGAGAGCTGATAGTGGGTTGAGGGAAATTGATTGTGTGCATGTTTTTTAAAAAATTAGATGTTGGTCCCTCCAGAAAGCCCAGATAGGGCTGGACTGGCAGACAGAACACAGCCAGATTAGGAAACCGGGGAAGGTACTATTTTGTGGGACAAAATATTTGTTAAGAAAAGAGGCTTATTTCTCTCTGATGGGGGCAGGTCTGCACACCCTGGAGGGCAGGATGTGTTGTCAGCATAAATCAAACAGCTCCTGGCATTTTGGCTTCAATGGACAAATGTGGCTCCACTTTGACTCAGACAACAGAAGGTGGAGAGAGATGCATTCTGGGTCCAACTGGATGAAAGAAATGTGGGAAAATGACAAGGAGGTGACAGAGTTCTTACACAGGTCCTCAATAGGTGATTGTAGAACCTGGCTTCAGAAGTTCTTGGTGCAATGGGAGCCAAAGCTGGAGCCAACAGGTAATTGTCAGGAGGGGGGGGGAGTGGGAGCTGCCTTCACATGAGATGCTGCTACGTGTGTGTGTGTGTGTGTGTGTGTGTGTGTGTGTGTGAGAGAGAGAGAGAGAGAGAGAGAGAGAGAGAGAGAAAGAGAGAGAGAGAGAGAGAGATTCACACCTAGGTTAACAGCCAAAGGTATAGTCTTCTCATCTTTTCCCTTCTCACCTCCTAATGCCTCTTCCTCAATGCACATGCATCTGGCATTTGCTCGTCTCTTTTTGGAAATTCTTGTGAATCACTTCACATGACTTTTCCTGAGACCCTTCTCCACCATAATCCTCATGGGTCACCTCATATTCTGCCACCAGGAAGGATGAGTTGGGTGATCATCGAGGATTCTCCCATTAGCTATATGAGCTCCTTAAGGACATGGCCCTTTTCCTGTCTCCCTCCTCCTCATTACCTGTCACAGCAGCTGCCACATAGCAGAGGTCTAGGAACTATGTGCCTGCCTGAGTGACATGGGGCAGCAGGAGCTGAGCAGGCATCTCCACAGATTTTTCTCTGAACTAGGGCTAAAGCTCTTGTGTTTCCACTTCAGGACCTTCAAGTGCCATCATAGACAGAGTCTTCCAGGAGTCTGCAGCCAGCACCCTTATTCACTCGGTCCTGCTCTGGATCCTCACCTGCTTCATCCACCTAGGCCTCCAGACCTTCCTGACAGGTGCTGTGGGCAGAATGGACAGAGGACATGGGGCAGCTGTGTGAGCAAGGAGGACAGGAAAGTGAACTCCCAAGGTCCCAGTCTGCACTCTGACTGGTCCTTTTCATTTTGAGATGAGAAGGAAGAATCAGGCCTCCCTCCTCTCACTGGTAGCAATAGCTTGGCCATGCTCAGCCCTGAGTTCTGAGAAATTCTTCCTGTCAGGGTCTATGGGAGAGAGGAGGAACCGTACAAGTTGGCCTGTGGACTCTAAAGGATTTTAGCTCATGAAGATCTGATTCAGACCAGATTTTTGTGAGAGAGGGGCACAGTAGTGCATGCAGTACATGATGTGGAAATAATAGGAACACAGAAAGGAAAATACCTAATCCTGGGTAATGGCAGCATAATAGATGCATTTGATAGGTAAAGAGGAATGGACTCCATACCCACAGTCGAAAAGAGAGGGTTCTCTGCCAGGTTGTGGCTCAGTGGAAAAGCACTTGTCTAGCATATATGAGGCAATGGGTTTAATCCCCAGCACCACATAAAAATAAACCCATAAAATAAAGGTATAGTGTCCATCTACAACTAATATGAGTGTGTAATATGTATGTTTATATATATAAGAGAGAGCCGGGGGTCCAATGGCTAATGCCAGAACAGGGAGCAGTGAAGGTCTTTTCCAGCCCAACCTGGAAGGCTGGAGTTCAGGGCTACATTCCCATTGGAGGCTCATTTCCAGCAGCTGAAGGAAAACTGAGAGTAGAGTCTGTACAGGATGAGTGCAGAGGGTGCCAGTTCTCTGGGGACTCCTAGAACTCCAGGATTGACCCTTGGGCTGTGGCCCTGGAACCCAGCCTCCTGCAGACTCCAGATCCTGAGCCAGCTCAGCAGCCTCTGCCTTGAGCAGAGCCTCTGCAGAGACTTGTGGGGCTGAGCAGCTGCTGGGGTCTGATGCTCCAGCTGACTCAACCAGAGTGGAGGGAGTAGGCAGGGCAAGTCACTTTTAGAGCTCTGCTGCTTCCAGGTAAGGAGAGGCTGAGGGAGAAGGGGGAAGAAAGATGTTGTCTGCAACCAAGGCCCAGGAACCAGGTTCCAGGCTCCTCTCTTTGTTCAGGACTCTCCCCACCCCCAGGTCCTATGGCTCCTCCTATCAAGAGAAGAACAGGCTCCCAGTCAGGGAGCAAATCCAGTCATTACAGCTCCAGTCCTGAGACACCAAGGCCTACAGCAAGGCTGGGGCTGACTCTGGCCTGTGAGAAAGAAGGGAGGAGGGTGGTAGAGGCTGCAGGACCCTTGGGTAATAGAGGAGGGAAACAGAACCCAAGGTGAGCATGGCTATGAATTGGGGAGTGACTGATGAGGGGTCAGGAGAACTGAAGTAGGATTTCTTCAGAGGGTTGAAATAACGTGTTTCTTTTCTAAAGGTTAAAGAAGCTCCCAAGAAGCTTCTGAAAATGTGATTCAGTGAAATAACAGTCCTCACTGATCTTCTGCCAATCTACTTCCAGCTCTTCCTCAGTAGAGCAAACAAAGACTGAACTGCAAATCCAGAGGCCTCCAGCATGTCAGTCTGACTTAGTCACTCAGCCTAGAGCTCCTCTGCTTTTTCAGATCTAGTGAGGATTTAAAAGGTGTATCTGTATGTCACTTGTAGGTACACCATGAGCCCATACCCTACTTCTGCAAGAGGTGGACTGTTCTAATTGCTGCTTTCACTCTCCCATCCATCATAGCAGCCACCCACATCTTTCCTTTGCCACCCATTGACCCCTACCACCCCAAGATCTGATTACCTCCAAGAAGATCCATTAACTTCAATTTCAACTTTGAGCTCTTTGCTCTGTTTTGTGACAGTCCAATCCTGCACTTTTTCTTAACCATTTCCTGTGCTAACCTCAGTAATCATACACTGAGCCTCTGACTGCTAGAACAAGAAACCTCAACAAAGAGTTTTAATCTTGTTTGTGTTATCAACGACTTCTGTGTACCTTGAGCTGATGTTTATTATAGTTTAGATCTGGAATGTCCCACAAAGACACATGTGTTTACTACGGTGCTATTGAGAGGTGAGGAAAACTTTAGAAGTAGAGATGTTGAGTCATGTTTTGAAAGGTTCTTTATGTCCCAGGAACCTTCCTTCCTCCCACCTCTCCCTCCCCCTTTTTCTCTATTTAAACTATAAATTATTTTTTATTGCTACAATAAGTTAAACCATCTCTTCTCCAAAGCTCCTGTTGCTGTGATATTCTGACTTACCTCAGACCCAAAAACAATACAGTCAACCAAACTTGGACTAAAACTTCTGAAACACTGAGCCAGAAATCAATTTTTCTTCATTTAGTTTACTGTCTTCAAATGTTTTTCCACAGTTCAGGCTGGGGATGTGACTCAAGCGGCAGCATGCTCACCTGGCATGCATGCGGCCTGGGTTCAATCCTCAGCACCACATACAAACAAAGATGTTGTGTCCACTGAAAACTAAAATAAAAATAATAAAATTCCTGCCAAAAACTAAAAAATAAATGTTAAAATTCTCTCTCTCTCTCTCTCTCTCTCTCTCTCTCTCTCTCTCTCTCTCTCTCTCTTTAAAAAATGTTTTTCCACAGTGATGAAAAGCCAATACAACATTGATGGTGCAATATCGTCTGTAAAATACAATGACAGACATCATTTATAACTTCAGGAACTCTTTGTATGTTTTGTTTTAGTTAAATAAACATATTTTGTCAACAAATTTAAATGAGTTTGGAATTCTTATATAATCAAGGTGGTGGCTGATTTTATGTGTCAACTCACTGCCTGAGGTTTACCCTGAGAGCTGGTAAAACATTATTTCTGGGCTGGGTGTGGTGGTGCATGCCTGTGATTTCACCTGCTCAGGAAGCTGGGACTGGAGGATTGCAAGTTCAAAGCCAGCCTCTGCAATGGTGAGACAATTACCAACTCAGTGAGACCCTCTCTAAATAAAACACAAAATAGGGCTGGGGATGTGGCTCAGTGGTTGAGCACCCCTGAGTTCAATCCCCAGTACAAAAAAAAAAAAAAAAAAAACCACAACAACATTTCAGGATCTTTCTCTGAGAGTGATTCTTGCAAAGATTTACTTTTAAATCAGTAAGTAGGCTCTGCAAAGAAGTTTTTATCCCTTGTGTGAGTAGACATCATCCAATCTTTTCAGGGCCCCAACAAAACCAAAGGTCAGAAGAAGAACAAATTCCTCTGTTTGATCTGAGATGTCCATCTTCCCTGGTCTGGGATATGACAGGCCATCATTGTTTCTCAGGCTCCATGACTCAGTCTGGCCTTACACCATCAACCCTCAGCCCCAGGTCCTTAGTTCAAATTGAATTATTCCTTTGATTTTCTGATTCTCCAGCCTCAGACAAACACTGGACTCTCTTGGCTCCATAACCAATAAGCCAATTTTTACAATAAGTCTCTTGGTTCTTTTTCCCTGGAGAACCCTGAACAATAAAAATTAATGGAGAATGACTGATATTTTGTGCTTCCTTCATATTTTAGAGTAACTAAAATCCATGATTTTGCCAAATTTGTTTATGTAAGTAGAATTTAAGGATTACACTTAAACTAACAGGTAGTCTAGATGTCAATCTCAAACATTTTGCTGGATCAAAACAAATCATCTTGTGCTTAAGGAATAAAATATTATTCTGTTTTTTCCCCAATGCTTTTCACCCTTGATAGTGGTTTTTTTCTTGTTGTTGCTGTTATTCCTCAACCTGACCTCACCTTTAATTAGAAGTAAGCTGTATGCATATGGGTATGGGTGTGCATAGTGGAAAGAAAATTTAAAACAATTCTATTTATTTTCTTTTTCCCCCAGTATAAATAATAATAAAAAAAACTTACATTCAAAGAAACATAAGAAATACATTGCACAGAAGAACACTCTTTACTTGAAATGTTGTTTTATTTATTCAAGGATAGGATTAATATCCAAAGTATAAGAAGAATTTCTACCAAAGTTACTTCTTCTGACATATGGGCATATGCTACGAGCAATTCACAGCATATAATCCTGCACCAAGATTCTACAATCTGAAATGACCAGGAGCACAGATTAAAAGCACAATGGGCAATTACTATAACCATCAAATTGACAACTACTTAAATATATGTGTACCAAGTGGTGAATAGGAAAAGGATCAACATAGCTGTCATATTTGTTGGTCAGAGCACAAATTGAATCAATCCTTTGATATGTAACTGGATAATAACCTGTATGGTTAACAATATGCTCATGTAACTTCACAACAATCCTGGCATTATTTCTGGGCTTTTGAATGAGTTCATATAGCATTTAGATATATAGTTGTTTATTGTAGTGTGGTAGTGTAGCCAGAAAGAGTTCTGGTTATTTCATTTTTCCTAGGTTGTGGTTACCAAGGTAATAGGCCTTATGTCTCTCTAGATGATATTGGGACTAACATTAAAAGTATAATTTTTCACTTGTGTTCCAAGTTTTTACTCATTGCAACACACCTCCTCTTCATTCAGGTCATTCTGGGTTTGTAATCTGGCTTAGGTCTTGGAATTGATTGAAGTAATATAGCTGTTTTTATTATTCCAGTTAGACCTTCCCCCTTGGTCTTAAACTCTTCTGTTTACTCAGATTCAGTGAGGATTTAGCAAACCTCTCATATCTTTCACTTCCAGGAACACCATGAACTCACATCCTCGGGCTGCTGGAGTCAGACTATTCTGTTTGCTGTTTTGACTCTCCTGCCCATTACAGTAGCCCCCTTTGCTCTGCAGCTTGAGTGTCATCAAATGACTCCCATTGCCTTTTGGTGTCCCAATTCAGGGACTGCAGTTCCCTCTCTGAGGTCTGGTCTCAGGATTAGAGTAATGGCAGAGCCCTTCAAGGATTCCAGAGTTTCCCTTGGAAATTGTGTTGCACAGTAGTGGTGACAGTAGTAAGAAGCATTGGGGACTCTCAGGGTGCCACTGCCGCCACTGTCACCCAGAGGTCCATTGCCAAGTTGCCTGCAGGGTTAGTTGCACACAGCTGTCTCTGTCTTGGGACAGTGGCCAGGGCCTTGTGGGCCAGGGTGCTTGCAGGTTTGCTGCTACCACCATCTCACAGTGCATCAAATTCTGCCTGAGAACACCAGCCATGGCCTGAGGTCCAGTTTCAGGGTGCCTAGGTTTTGGCTGCTCTATGGTACTCCTGGGAGTGCTGGTGGCCACCATCTTGCTGCTTCTTTGCAGGGTCACTCCTTTGAACACATGCCTCATTGTCTCTCTGCAAGTTGGAATGGCATTGAGATCCTGGGACTGCAACATAGCTGAGCCTGGGGTATCTTACATCCTTATCTGTCAGACAGTGAGTGGGTCTGCATGGGTTGTTCATGGCCAGGCAATCCTGTGAACATTCAGACTGGGGGCATTTTGCCAGGGGGAAGCATTGGTTAGAGATGCTAGAGACAGCTGGGCTCCTGGGCTCCATTAGTCCTGATGTGTGTTGGTGCAGGGAGCCAACTGCAAATTACCTGAGAGTCTTCACTGGTTGTCGAGCCATGGAGATTTAGGTTTTTCCTTGGGAACTATACAGACTCCCCCCACCCCCTGTATTAGATTGCCCAAACCCATGACCTCTATCTCTGCTCTACTAGGGAGATCCTTTTCATCACTCTAGAGTTGGGCATAACCTGTTGGGAACTGGACAGCCCATTCCATGGAAAACCTTTGATGTTCCGTGATATAAATAAATATAAATAAAGCAAGTGCAGGCTCCATGTTGTTAATGTTAGTGTGGAAGATTGATCCCTAAGGTCGACTAGCACATCCCGCCCCTGCTTTTCAAAATTACACTCTCTGTCCTGTGGTTTTATCACTGCTTTCTCTTTCTTAGCTTTTATTATGCATCCAGCTATTCCACTAAGAGCAACTGATTTCAATCAACTGGGCAGGGTGTGGGCAGGTCGTGGGGACACACGGGGCTGGCTACATCAGGTCAGAAGGTTGGAAGAGGGTGTGAGGGTACCTTGTTACCAACTTGCCCAGCCAACCAGTCCAGCACCTACCGGACTGGAGCTATCATCAACCTCCAGACAACCCCACCTATCACAACACTAAATTAGCTCAAGTCTATCCTGTTGGGAGCCATTGTAACATGTAGTAATGTGGGAGGAAGAGTTTGATCTCGGTTAAGGTGGAGGTCCTGACAAATGCCACAATACATTACATCTGAAACATGATTCAAACAAAGGCTAAGAGAGCTTTGAACTTTCTTTTTGTGGAAAAAGTGGCAAAATGCTTCCATGTTTTATAATTTCACCTTTAAACAGATCAGGCTCTCATTATTAGCTTCCAGAAATGCATTTAAATTCCTATTCCAGTGGGAAGATTAACACCAAATTGTACATATAACTTATTCACAACAGATTACTTGATCCAGCTATAAAACCTTAAATGACATGAATCAGTAACAACCAAATTTGTTATTTTTATATAAATCAGAGATTTTGCTACACATAATTTTAGTTTGAATAACATCAACTTGGCAAAGCTTTGCATTCAACTAAGTTTAACGTTTAAAGTGCAATTCAGAATCCAGAGTGTATGGTAACAGTAATCACTGGTCTGCATGGATTAACAAAGTCAATAGGCTTAAATCTCTTATACATATAGGAAACAGAGTTAATGATAAGAAATTGTCTTACTCAAAACAAATATATAAGGCATGGCCCTTCAATGTCAGATACAATGTATAAAAGAGAGCAGTTTGGGGCTGGGGATGTGGCTCAAGCGGTATTGCGCTCGCCTGGCATGCATGCGGACCAGGTTCGATCCTCAGCACCACATACAAAGATGCTGTGCCCGCCGAAAATTAATAAATAAATATTAAAAAATTCTCTCTCTCTCTCTTAAAAAAAGGAGAGAGCAGTTAGTGGTTATCTTGACGGTAAACTTACATACACTTTCATTTTATAAACTTTTTAAAAAATATTTCTTTTTCAGTTGTATTTAGACACAATACCTTTGTTTTATTTATTTATTTATTTATTTATTTATTTTTTATTTTATTTTTTTTTATTGTTGGTCGTTCAAAACATTACACAGTTCTTAATACATCATCTTTCACAGTTTGATTCAAGTGGGTTATGAACTCCCAACTTTACGCCGTATTATTTATTTTTATGTGGTGCTTAGGATCAAACTCAAGGCCTGACATGTGCCAGGTGAGTGCTCTATGGCTAAGCCACAACCCCAGCCCCTCATTTTATAAACTTTAACATAACACTTAGACAAAGCTTAGATAGCTATAGTTCTCAGATGCATACATTATACCTAGTCATATACTTAGGGTGTCATCTATATTGGTAGGTTTAAGTAACAGTTGTTTAACCAGTTACAAAGTAATCATTTCAGACTTTCAAACAGATACAAACCCTAATTACTTTAAGACTTAGTTTCGACAAGTAATAAAGCCCAACAAATAGAAGAAATTTATCTTGATAGATAAATTATAGCCAATTTAAATACACAAAAAATTTTTGAGATTTGCCTTCCCCAAACTTTCTGCAACTTACTTAGACATTCACAACTTTAAATCCTTAATTTTGTCATCTTTAATCTGGGACATTAGCACAAGAATATTGCTTTACCAGACAAAATACTTTCTCATTCAGAAACATTTCTCTTACCTTCTAATTTTCCATACTAAAATATATTTCTATACCTGTAATGTTCTTTTATCTTTTCTAGTTTTGAAATATTTTTAAAATCCATATTCCAAAACAATCTTTATGAATGTTATCTGTGCATTTAATTTACACAACAAATTTCATCCCAGGAGAGGGTTGGACAACCCAGCATATACAAAAACTGTATTTTAATCTTTATTCTCCCATGTTGCTTTCAGGAATTTTTGAGTCTAATCTGTCTCCATGAACACTGTCACAATGCCACCAACTTTAAGTGAGTTCCCCACTGTCACTTGTCCCACTTAATGGTGACTTCTATACCAGTAGTTACACAGATGTCCATACCAAAAGGGACCAGTAGTTCCCATGAAGAGGAACCCAATATCTGAGGCTCCTTTTGGGCCTTTTCTTATACTAGGCAGACAGATATGCAATGCAAGAAGCCCTTTCCATTTTTCTCTTTAGGGGTTCTTGAAGATCCCTTTGCAGAGGCTGCCTATGAAACACAGGTTGTCCTTAGTTTCTGTCTTTTTATTTTCTGGGTGCAGTTATTTGTCCTGCCAGACACCCCAGGCTTTTAGTTTATGGGATAGTGTTGTAGCAAGAACCACTTGTCCCAGTGATGAATATCCCCTGGCCAAATGGGGTGTCCTGTCAGATCTTAACAGTGGAGACTCTTCCTGTCCCCGGGACATAAACTGACAGAGCTGGGACCTACTATCACATCCTTTGTAGCCAGCGACCTCCATCCCCCCCACACACCAGAACAAAAGGAGCAGAAAGGCAGGACAGAGGCCAGTTCTGGCTATTGTTCTAGAGCCCAGGCAGTTTTCTGTGACTTTTCCCCCAAGTTTAGGGCTGGTATCCTTGACCCACAGTGAGATGACCTGTAGCTGACAGGGGCCGAGATGAGGAACAGTGCTAGGAGTGATTGAAATCTTTTGACCCTTTCCTCTGGTGTCTTGCTATCCATGCACACCAGCAGCAATGCCTTTGGCACCTTTCACTTAGTTCCTGATGGTTGAGAACCCTTATCTTACAACTTCATAAGTGCCCTTCCATACAGGATCTTTCACATACTTTACCCCTGACAGGCCTACTTCAACTTATGAATTGTATAATAATCCAGAAAAACCATTCAAAGGTAAGATTCTGTTAAAGTCAACTGCCTTTCTCTTAGACAGGTTTATACTTATGCATGTACATTCAGCTAAGTTCTCTAGGCTCCAAAGACTACTAGTAAGATCAATGCTTCATGGCCCATGTCTTAAAGGGCCAATAACAAATACAAAAAAATGAAGATAGGACCACCAAAACCAAGGATGAGAGACAGAAACCTTTAAAACAGACAGATGTGCATGTACAAATTTCTTCAATATGTTTCCCTAGAGATATCTATAGGATCAATGAAGTATTGGCTAAAGAACCCAGCTTAATTCCATCTTAAGATTGAGAGCCATCTCATCACAAAGTCATCAAAATATCATTTTTGTTTTACTGTAAAGTCCTAAGATTTCCATTTGGCCTGATCATACTTTGATGTTTTAAACTTGCTTGGAACTCCTGCCCATACTTTGAACTTACCTATGCCTGACTTTCCCTGACCAGTTAACAACCCTCCCTTAAATCTCAGCTGCTCCTCATTAACTTTGATTTCGGAATCTGTGTTTACTCCCTACCTTGACATGTTAAGCCATGTAGATCATTAACCTGCTATCTGCCCTTGTATTATGCTTGCAAGAACCCTGTCAACTGTAAGCTCCCAAGATACCCACCTTTGTAAATTTTTGTGTTATAAAAACCTTCCTGCTCTTAGACCAGACACTGTTCTCTGGCCCTGCATTTGAATGAGGTGGTCGCTGATCAGCTCTCTTGTGTACACAATGTAAACTTGCTTTAATTTGGTTTAAAATTGAAGTTGGTGGTCTTTCCTTTGCATCATATGTTCAATATGGTCATATCTTAAGAGGAGCAGTAACAGATACAAAAAAAAAAAAAAAAAGATGACCAGAGAGAATTCCCAAGCTCACAGACAACAAGCAGATCAGAACCTAGAACAGATCAGAAGGGAGTAAATATCCCGAGATTCCAGAGTCCCACTTAATGGTGACTTCTATACCAGTAGTTACACAGATGTCCATACCAAAAGGGACCAGTAGTTCCCATGAAGAGGAACCCAATATCTGAAATAAAGAGTCTCCGCCTGCACACTGGGGACTTCCAAATAATCAGGGTGTTGCAAATTCACTTAGTTCTGTTTCCTTTTTCTTTAAATGGACCAAGATGGAGCAACCTGTACCATTCAGGTTCAGGGAGAGAAGGTGGGAGTTCCCTGAAACAAAAGGAGCTTCAGCAGCTTCTGGGATGGTCCCTCCGTCTCCTCCTATACTCACAGAAGAGCTCCTCTGGTTTGATTTGAGGCAAACGCACTTGTCTCCTATCTCTCTCATGCAGTGGGTTCTCAGCAAGTTTGCCAGCAACCTTGCATCCTCAGCATAGAAGTGGGGTTCTTTGAAGAGCCAGGCCTGTCCAAGGAAGCTAGAGCGGGGGCTGTTCTCTCCATCTGGTGATGCAAGTTGAGTCACTCGGGCTGGGGTGCTGGTCTTAGACTGTCTTGGCATTCTGCCTGCCATTGGCTGTGAACAACTAACCAGTATAAAATGGGGGCTAACCAGAGGGCCGTGGACCTCTCAGTTTTAAAAAGCAACATTTGTCAATGTACCCCGGGGAATTTTCACCTGCCCAGCCTCCCTGGTGGTAGTTAGCAATGAACACCCCAACTTTCTTCATGGCTTATCCATAGGCCCCAGGTGGGGGCTGGGATGAGCACGGACACTTGACCACAAGGAATGAAAGGGGCTGTCTAGCACTAACTCTCACCTGATAGAGACACTGTGGGGACAGAGGGGACAACAGTGACAGAGGGTAGGCACGTTGAGCAATATTCTGCTTTGTGGGAGGGAAGTAGGGTTGACAACCAGGTGCTGATCATGACACCTGAGGACAGGGTGGGGCAGGACTCAGCAACCCTTCCGGGCCAAGCACACCAACAGTCCAAGAGGGCCCCAAGGGCCATCGCAGACAGGCTGCCCGTGGCCTGGGAGACCAGCTCTCCACTCCAGTTCTCCCACTGCAGCACCAGGGAGCCAGCACCAGGGTGCCACAAGAGAGGACAGGAAAGGGCCAAAGCCCAGCCATGGGAGAGCTGGGGCAGGGGACCCGGGGCCCTTACCCTACTGTCACCAGCAGCCTGTTCACTGAGAGGCTAGCAGAGGCAATATAGGAGCCCGGCTATTGAGGACAACTTCAGGCTTCCTCAACGCCAGCAGCTGCACTCTGAGGGAAGGAACCCTAAAGAAGCGATGGAGTTGGGGAGGTGAGCGACACTTCCCATGGACATTCCCAGCCACATAACCGTGCTGGCGATGCCGTGCAGAGTTAATGGTGGCACTGCTGTCTGAACAGCTGCTGATGGGGACCATGTGTGGAGGACACCATAAGTGCTTCCTGTCACCAGCCTCCATTCTTGGTGTTTCCCTGAGGTTACTACACAAGTCACCCCCTATGAGGACCCGCAGGCATGGACAGCTTACTGCACGGGATGGGATGGCATGGGATGGGCCACACTGCAGGGGCTCAGGTGGCGCCTGTGCTGCCCACAGGGAGGCCATATGGGGAGGACGGACAGAAGGGAAGTGGCAGCAGCTGGCAGCCACTCCTGACCGGCCAATCCTGGGCTTGCCCAGGCACTAGCTGGCCTCTGAGAGGACTGTACAGGCCACAGGGCTCTCGACAGGTGGCTGGAAGGCCGTGGAGTCTACCCACACAGGGGGCGTGCTTGCCCTCGCTCCCATGCCTAGCTTACCTGGCATTGATGAACACTTCCAGAAGTCAGCAGAATCTCCCAGGAGGATAAAAGGGAGTCTGTTTAAGGATAGTAAGAGCCTCGCTTTGCCAGAATGAGAAACTGAACTTCCAAATGAGGTGTTTCCTTTACACCAGGTGACCACTTTTTCTAATGCTATTGTTCGAAATGCATCTGGAAGAAATCTTAGATATTCTACTTTGAAGAGCAAAGAAGCTGTTGGTCTCATCTCAGTAGTAACAGGTCCCTAGAGCAAGATCCCTGTGGCTGTGGCTAACCCCAGTGAGCTCTAAGAGAGCCTGGCCCTGGTGCAAAGCTGGCTGTGGGCATCTGATATCTGTGGAGCTGTGGTCTGGGATGCCTTCCTGCTCCTCTAGCTGAGTAGCTTGAGTGGTGTTAGTAACACTCCTGAGCCCAACCTAGAAGATGACTTCCCAGCGAGGTTTGTAGCACCACGCTGATGCTCTGAAGGGCACCTAATGCTCCCAAGACCCCGGTTTCCCAAGGCCTCCTGATAGCCCAGGGGCCTGGAGCAGCACAAGTTACCCTGGTGTTCGCTCCTGCAGAATGATCTGCAGCAAGTGCAGGAAGCGCCCCACCTGGTCCACCCATGAGCTGAGGGGCAGCACTGCCTGTCTGAATGAGGAATAGGCAGCTGTGGGAGAACCTGGGTCCAGGGACCCACCATGTGGCCAGTGGGTAAAGCGGGGACAGGAAGCCCTATGGGATCCCCAGTCCTCAGAGCGCCCTAATCTCTGTCTCCAAATCCCCTAGATCCTTCCACTCTAGTTGCAAGCTAAATACCACAGTGGTGCTTTCGGCAAGGTGGGGCCCCTGGCTTTGAAATACTCAATCTGAAGCACTCTACTGCAGTTCACATCTTTCCCCTCACCACAGAAAAGGCCCACATTCCCTCTGTTGATGAATCAAGAAGGAGGATAATTAAGTTCTCTTTGGGTGCAATTTCAAATGTTGTAACATTTTGAATGGTCATAAAGTTGGACTTAAAATTTTTATCTTCAGATGCAAAGTCAATAATGGTAACTATCAAAACTTTGAAGACCTCATCATGAAAATGTCTCAAAGACTTGTTGCAAGGGGTCGTCTTGTGCATAAAACCTCATGCAAACAAATGAAGGGCAAAAAAGCAAACTCAAGCTCCTCATTGAAAACACTAAAGATCTGCTTTGGAATTTCCATGCAAATTTCATACTTACCATCACCTGAGGAACACACAATGGATTTTTCCACCAACCTTCATAGAGAGGCTTCTGAATCCAGTGCTAGTTTTTAGTTTTAATTTTATATACAAATATTAGTCCTTTCTGCACTTGTGATGTGCAGGCGGTTGGGAAGCATCGGGGAGGGTGGAGCCTCCCACTTCCCAGGTCGCAGACCAGGGAGATCAGCCTTGGGAAAAGCTAAGAGTGAGCCGAGGTGGCTCCCACCTGCAGGCTTTCCTCCCAGTCAGCAGTGTAGGAAGCACGAGATCCCGGAGGCAGTGAGCAGCTAGAGAGGCCAGCCTCTTCCAACAGAAAGTTCCAGCTGTAAAATGAAGGCACCAGACTGGTAGATTCTGGCTCCTGCTCATCCTTGTCTTCCAGTGGGTGTGGTGATCTTCATCCTTCCAGGATGGATTTATGTCCAGAAAAGCTTTGCGTCACTACAGCTTAAGTCAGATGTATAAACACACTTCAGTAATATTTGGAGTCCCAAAAAGGCACGGCATAAATTGATTTTATTTTTATTTCTCCTAAATGGACTCAAGGTGATTTCCTAAGCCAAGTGCTTTGGGTATTCCTTGAATAAATACATCGATTCTTGCGGTTTACAGAGAAAGTGTCAATTAGATATATGGGGTCTATGGTGTTTGATTAACTTTATTCTCCTTGCTTTACAGCTGTGTCCCTAGGATACACAGAAAGCATTCTCTAAATAGAGGTTTCCGAGAGGCAACCCCAATGGTTGCTTCGATGTTGTTTCTAGTGAAGTTCCAACAGTTAAGTCGGTAGCTCATTTGCGGCATCAGGCGTTCAGGGCTTCTCTCCGTGAAGGGCGGAATCGCAACAGTCCGGTGGGAACCGCGGCCCCGTGGGCAATGTCTGCGGATTCCTGTCTGCTGGGTGCAGGCTCAAGGCAGCCACGGCCGAAACCACAGAGAAGGCGATGCACAGGCCAGGGAGGTCCGGAGGCCAGGGCAGCCTGGCCAGGAGCCTCGGGCGTCTCCCCGGCAGCCGCGCACGCAGGGTTCCCAGCGCTGGGCTCTCCACGCGTCTGCACTCGTTCGTCCTCTGAGTCCAGAAAACCACGCACACTCGACAGTGCGAGTTAACCGTGGAATCCCCACGCACGCGTTTTTACGTTAAACGCGGTTAATGCAAACGTCAGCGCCTCTGCATCACTCGGAGCTTGGGTCTCTCTCAGGCCTAGGTCCAGCTCCCCAGAACCTCTTCCTTCCCCACCTGGGCTCCGCGCCCAGCCTCCTGCTGCTGCGGCCAACAGCTGCCCGCGCCACTGGCTCCCTCTTGTGGGCCTAGAAGGTCACTGCATGCCCGCTGGACCTGGGGGCCTCCTGCAGGGCCAATCCCAGGGATTGGAGGATGCTGATCAGGACCCTAACCTTTCTAACTTGAAGACGTTCCCGCAAGTGCTCGGGCTCCTCTGATTCCCTCTCGGGACACCTTAGAGTCCTCAGGTTTTCCTGTGTGTGAGACTTTCTGAGCAGCATCAGGATGGTGTGTGCACGTGTCTCCCAGGTGCCCTCTCACAGTGAGTGGTGGGGCAGCTCACAGGACAGGTTGGCCTAGGGACACAGCATCACAAGGCCCACCATGGAACCCCCAGTCTGCCGCCACCGGAGCATGTCACTTGGCTCCCAGGCCACAGTCTTCATTGCATGCTATGAGGTCAGCGGATGGGAACGTGTTCTGCATTCCCCAAGACTACGCAGGCCAGCGCTGTTAGTACCTTCCAAAAAATCCTGAATCTCAAAATCACCTTTCTACCGCAGTGCCTGAAGTTTTCACCTAAGGGGCCACCCTTCAAGGGGTTTTCTTCCCTGGGATGCAGCATTGTTACCCGGAGGGACAGTGTTAATCCACAGGAGCTGGTGTGTGGGATTTTTCCACCAGGGGGCCACTCCTGGCATCCCAGAGCAAATTGTCCCTGGAACCACGGGTCACCTCCCCTCCTGCAGGGAGATGGCCAGTTCTTCAACTGGAACTCCTGGTTCTCTGCTCCGGGCTTTTTGGGCTGCCATCAAGTGAATGCCCCCAGAAGCGGGACTCAGCCATGACAGGAGGTGCTTCCTCATTCCTGGGCAGCAGTGATGCTGTTCAACAGTGTTGCCTATTTCCCAGCACAGTTAAGCCCCAGGCTTCCACGGAGGTTCCTTCTGGACACCACGTCCTATACTGGCTTCATTCCCTGCTCCATCTTTGCTAGTGCTCTCTGGATCCTTTTGCAGTTAAACGCCTTGCACTCAGATCCTTGTGTAAGGGTCTGATTCAGGGAGTACCCATCCTGGGACGGTGGGCACCAGCAGTGGGCCTCGGATGAGACCCTCAGGATGGGGGTCTGGGATGGAATCACTCACATGCCCAAAGGGAACAAGACCCCAATGCTGGTTTAAGTGGAGTTTCAAAAGACTCTGAAAGCTTTTCATCTTATCTTGCAGATAAGTTCTGTGAAATTGTCATCTGCAGTGAATTGAGTTGGAATTTGCTGGAAGGAGATGCATCCTGCTAATGCAAGAGTGCCAGCACTTTAGAGATATGGCAGCAACAGACCAGAGTTGATTAGTTAACTGAAATTGACCCCAAAGAAGATGACAGGCTCAAGCCAGCTGACCATAAACTTGGAACACAGTGTGAAGGCCAGAAGATTTCATGGCGCCATTTAAGTGCTTTCATCTCCTGCAGATCATGAAGACTGTCAGATCTAGGTCCTGACTGAGTGTTGGAGGAAGAAAGGAGGTTGAAGTCACATCCCTGCAGGGTCTCTATGGGGCAGTAAAGACCCTGATAAGGAGTGGGACCTGGCAGCCAAGCAGGGAGCTGGGGGTGATATGCCTGAGAGTGTTCAACCCCCAGATTCCCAAGAATCTCTTGGCTGGCAGAAGTAGCCCCTTCCCACCCACTAGAGAGGAGCAGCTTCTCCCCACCCAGGAGTCAGGAAAAGCTCTCCCTGAGCCAGGTCCCCCAGACAATGTTGCTGCCCTGAAGAGCCAATCCTGCCTCTCCTCTTTGCTACCAATAATTATGGCCAAGTTGAAGAAAGGCTTGGGTAGGGAAGGAGTGTTCCTGCTGTAGGAAGAAAGGGGTCATTCATCACAACAGCCCAGGGCCTGGCTAATGAGAGCTCCTGGATGGGGTGGATGCTCGGAGGATAGAGGCAGGGCAGGCAGGGATGGAAGATAAGCAGGGGGGCAGAGCTATTGACATGGGGCACTCTCTCATAGCTCAGGTGAGGTCCTGGAGGACACACCCTCTACTCGGGTACTATGGAGTCCTCTAGTAAGGGAGACACCTGCTTCTCTGGGAGGCTCTGTGGTGGCTGTCTTAGGAAGATCAATATTGCATGTAGGAGATGTTGCCTTTGAATTGGGCTCAGAGACAATGGGGATTGTGCTATTGGAATAACAAAGGCTACATGGAGGCCCTGGACCAGCACAGGAAAGGCGGAAGTAATTGTCATGATTCATAATGGGAAATGAGGCAGAAAGACAAGCTGGAGGTCTGACCTTCAGGGACCCCTGGTAATGGCTAATAGCTAAGGTGTGCCAGGGTGAGATCGTGGGCAACCAGTGAGGGTATCACCTTATACAAACAACCAAGAAGATCACGATCAAACGAGCAGAAACCAGGCACCACTCACTGCACTGGAAACCTGAAATCCCTCGCCCAGTGCTAGATGAATCTGTTCCACGGTCTGGGGTTCACGGGTTGAAAGGAAGGAGACCCTTGAGGAAGGGTCCTGCAACACACCACACCACACACACGTGGCAGCTCCTCCTCAACTCCTGCCAGAGAAGCTGGCCATTCCCTCAGTAATGCCACACTCAGGAAAGGAGAGAGGATCTCTTAAGGCTGTTGGACGTAGGGTCTGAGTGGATATGGGTGATGGTGAGGCCAATACACCCTCAGGAACCCAACATTATGGAGCACACAGAACCACTTGTCATCAGGTCCCAATCAGTCTCATAGTGGTCCAGCAGTCACGCCCTGGGCCACTGTCTGCTGGGGCAGACCAGCTCCCCACAAGAGGAAGGGGAGAGAAGATACCTGAGGTGTGCACAGAGCAGCTGCGGGCATCTGTGTTGTGCAGGGTCTCCCCACGGCCACCCACGCCACCCACAAAGAATCGCTGAATACAGAGCAGCAGAAAGGCACCACAGCCCTGAGCCTGTGCAGAGGAGGGCACAGTGAGCAGCTGGAGAAACTCACTTTTCTGGCAAAGTGCAGAGGCCCTTGTCCTGGACCTACCAAATGAGAATCCTCGTTGAGCATGGTAGTCTCAGGTGACTTGTGCGCGTAGAAGGGTGAGATACATGGCTTCAAGAACTTCTGGACCTTTTGGGAGAACATTTTGAGAGCAGTTTCACTTTAAAATAAGTGGACCTGTGACTCTCTAACCTGGCCAACACCAGCCCCATCTCTACCAGCACTGTCACCAAAGACTGGCCATTGCCCTCCAGCAAGGCCACTAAGAGAGCCACCTCACCAGGCACCATTTCCTATGACAAGCACACAGCTGACCCTGTTCCCACAACTATTTTTCAAAGTGATCAGATTAGGGGGTAGGTCCCGCTGCGCCTCCCCAGACCCCGCACTCACGGCATTTTGGACCACCTCTGCGGCTGTCCGGACTGCTGTTGGTCCCTCTCCTCACTCACCAGCCCCATTGGCAGGTTCTGCCTGCCCCGCCCTCCATCTCCGCCCTGTACTGAGGTTTTCTGCCGTGGTCAGAGCAGCCAAAGACAACAGTGCTTCAACTGGCAGGAAACAGTCTTCACACTCTCAGGATTTCCTATTATGGGATGTACAGGCTTTTCCAGAAACACAATTGCACCTAAAAGTAGAAACTGCCTGGATTTCCCTTCATCTCAGCACAATAACTCTGGGGCCACTGCCGTTGGCCTTGAACGAGAGCCAGGCCCTTTGATACACGAGGCTGTCAGCGGAGGTGAGAAAGCTGCTTCCAGGGCCTGGAGGGAAGGTGGGTGGCTGTTTACTTGCTCCTCATTCCTCTGTTATTTGGTTTGATTTTTGCCAGTAAAGCCTGGGCAGGAGGAAGGAAAGGAGGGAGAGAGTGGCAGAGGAAGGAGTGGGGTGGAGGAGGGGCTCAGGAGCCGGTGCGTCTGGAGGAGGAGGGGTAGGCCCAGAAGCCAGAGAGGGAAGGAGGACTTTGGTGGGATTTTCACTGTCCCCACAGCTGACCTGAAGCTGGCTCATGGCTTCCCGGAGTGCAGATGGGGAGAGCAGGTCTCAGGGAGGGTCTCTCCCTTCCCACCCCCTGCCAGGATGCCTGCCCCTGAGAGACCTCCCTGTCCTGTCCTCAGTCCTTCTGGGCAGGGCTGGGAGGGAAGGAATGATGAGGTAGGGGGGTAAAAACAGAACCTTCCAGACTGGAGGGGCCTGGCTTGTGTCCCACCTGTCTGAGAGCAACAATAAACCGCAATCTGGTGGCTCCAGGTTACATCCAGAGAAAGCCCAACCTGGAAATGCAGGCCTGGGTTAGCTGTGGGGCTGATCCCAGAGAGTGTCCAGCGGTGAGGCCAGGAGGACACAACCTGAAGAACATGGTCAGTGACCTGGAAATTGAGAAGACAACACAGAAGTGGCGAGAAGCCAGGAGGCCTGAAGGTGTCCGAAGAGGCGGGTGAGCCCTGCTGGTCCCGGCACAGGGTCGGGTTAAGCAGCCTCACGCGCTAATCCCAGCTGTCCCTTACCCCTGGCAGGCCTGGAGTGCCTACCTCTCCTCTAGGGCTCCCTTCTCTGTCCACAGAACTGACCACCACTCATTGCAGGGGTGTCTTCGAGGTCAGCTGAGAGGGATGGAAAGCAGCACTTGTGCCCTCGGTTGAGGGGTCGCGTGGGTGGAAGAGGCCTCGGGAGGGACAAGACAACAGCTTCACCGGAGCCAAGCAGGGACCAGGAAGAAAGGGCGCAGCAGGGCCGCAGCGGAGCTCAGACCAGACCTGGAGCACGGAGGACCAGGACTTGAAGGCCCACCTTGGTGAGAAGAGGCACGTCTTGTCAGTGGAGTGGACGCACTGTGCTCTGCTGTCCAGGAGGGGACATGGGGACCCACTCCTTCCAGAAGCTAATGGAAGAGCTAGAGTATCACCCTCTGCAGCCCCCAGGAAGGAGTGGACCCACCACTGACCATCCCGCCAGTTATTCAGCGGGCAATGCACTGCCTCAGCCCAGGTTCACCTTCCAGTACTTGCTCTGAGATGGAAACACGGTGTCCAGCTTCATCAGCAGAGGGTGCCAGGGATGTGGCAGGAAGATTGGGGCTTTGGTTCTGTTCTGGGCATGCGGCCTGGGAGCGTCCAGTGAAGCTCCACCCCGCCATACATCCAGAAGGCGCAGTTGCTCTGCGACCCCAGGCCCAGCCTGAACCAGGGCCCAGCGTGCCTCAGCCCTGCCTCATGGACACTGCACTGTGGCCTCCCTCACAGTGTATCCCCACCTGCTTCTGGCCTCTGCTTCCAGCACCAGCTGGCTCTCCTGCACCAGGACTTGGCTTTCCCCGGCCACTCCTGTGCACACGTAGGATTCCCCCAATATTGTCAGGCAATTATAAAATTTTTTAAAAATGTAAAACATGCATTGCCAAAACTCCAATAATTCAGTTTCTAAATATCCAGTTTAGAGAAATAATCCAGTAGGTGAGCAAAATGGTAGTTTTCTGCAGTGTTTTTTTGCAACAGCAAAACCCCTAGAAGCAAACTACATGTCCATCAGAGAGAAAGTGGTTAACAAAAAGAAGCAAACAAAACTTGGTGTATCTGCTGGGCAGCAGTTAAAGCCCATGGGTCAGCGCAGCAAAGAACTCCAACACACATTATTTAATGGAGCAATCAGAGTCATGTGTTTCATTTGATCCCATTTCTGAAAAAATAAAATGAAATAAAGCTAGTAGAATAACCTCACCCCCAAAATGATTTTTGTAACTGTTGACATATGCACATGATTTTCTATATATTTCTGCTTTGTTGATTTTTCATAATATGCTCCCTGTGCTTTTCAATTTGCTTTTATTTTACATTACAAGTGTTTATTGAGTTTTACAAAAAAACAAATTTCCAGTGACCTGAGTGAGACCAGTTTCTGAGGCATGCAGTGGACTGGGAGCCTCCTCAGAGATCATGTCCAGTGCTGAGGCAGCCCCACTCAAGGACCCTGGACCTACTAGAGCATAGATAGCCAGCCAAGTTTCAAGAGAGAAAACTCCAGTGCCTGTTTCCTGTGTCCAAGGGTTTCCTCAGATGTGTCTCGTCATTGGACTTTAGGGCCAGATGGTCCTCAGAGACCAGCTGAGTCAGTCGCTGACTTTTAAGGCTGAACAAGCTGAGGCTCTCAGGAGCCAAGGGAGGGACTTGAGATCTTCAGAATGTTGGACATTTTTATTAAAAGGGTTTCTTGCTGAGTTCTAAGAGGGCAGCAGGACAGTGTGCCCAGGACACCTCTGAAAGCCTGGGAGCCCAGAGGAAGCACCTAGGGAACCATGTTCAGAACAGACCCCAGCTTGGCATTCTCGTGATGCTGCTCAGGCCCTGCCAGGGTGCCTGGCATCCAACCTACAGTGCCCCCAGGCTCTGGAGAGCCAGCACAGGCTTGGGCTTGTCCATGGAAGGACAGCACATGCTCCTCTGCACCAGGGGACTGTTCCAACCAGGGTCACTGTGCAGAAAGACCCATAAGGTTGACCTCGTTCCTGCCCTGGCAGGCTGCTGTTGCAAGAGGAGGGGGCAGTGCTTACACTGGGAATCCAGGGACGTTGACTCCGGCCTGACTAATAAGGCTCAGCCTCAGATGGGCAGAGTGGGGAGATGCACTGGATGAGGAGTCAGCCACCCAGGAGGGTTCAGAGTCAGTTCCAGGACAGACCAAGCTGTGTGCCGGGGCTGGTCCTTCAGATCCTCCTGGTGGGAGTTAATGGTGAGCTGGCTCCCAGCTCACACTTCTGGGAAGCCTTTAGTTTGTTGGGAAGTACTGGGAATTAAACCTGCCCCCCCCTACCACAGAGCTCCATCCCAGGCTATCTTATTTTATTTTTTTAATTTTGAGACAGGGTCTCACCAAGTTGCCATAATGACAATGGACTTGGGATCCTCCTGCCTTGGCCTCCCAAGGAACTAGAATTCTAGGTGTGGGCCCCCATGCCAGCTTCATAAAATCTCCTTAGAAAGAAAATTTCAGGAAGCTGGCTCGTTTGGGATCTGAGGAACAAAGAGAGGATAGGGCATCAGGACGCCCGGATTCCATTCTCTGGACTGTCGTTAGATAACAGTACTCTAGGACAGATGGACATGTTGGAATCCCTGGTTCTGCCTCTGCTGTGGTCTGAGGGGTGAAAAGAAGGTGGGAGGGCACTCAGACCAGCCCTGGTGGTTCTACAGTGCAGAAAGCCTCCTGTGAGCATTTCAGTCTGTTTTATTTTAACTAATACCGTAATTGTACAGAGTTTTTTATAATGTAGGGTGAATTACATATTTTTACAGTGTAATTATATAAAAGGAACAAAAAAAAAGTGATCAAAAGAAAGTTCCCTGTATTCCTATCATTCAGATTCAACATTTGACACCTGGTTCTACTTCCTTGATGGTTTGATGTAAATATTTTCTTCAATAAGTAATAGATTTGCTTGTTTTGGGCTCATATCCAAGAAAATAATTAATAAACTGGGAGAAAGGGAATAAGTTAAAAAGTCACAAAATAATTATTAAGTAAAATTAATCGATACAGTAATGGTGTGTTATTGTCACTGAATGGCAGGCCAGGGCCAGGTGAAGGGATGCTATTTAAGTTATTATTTCTAGATGTGCATACAAAATTGAGGCAAACCACAGCCCTATTTGAAGTGTCATGCAAAGGTGAACCAGGAACACAAAGTTAACACATAAAAATGCATATTGTTTGAAATCATTGTCAATGTTTCTAAATCATATATTCAACAAAACAAAATAGAAATCACATCATAGGATTCTTTACAAGGGGTAGTGGGCAGTGTGGTGGACTGAACTGGTCACAGGCGGTGACCCTGAAGTCAGACTGGCTGGACTGGCACCCCAATCCCACTAGACTGATCCAGTAGACACAGGCCGACTTCCTAGAGTGGTGCCTGGCACACTCTAGGTACTCAGTTAACCGTAGGTCAAGATTCAGCTGTGGAGCCAAACACGCCAGAAAACTGTGCTGCTGCGGGGGTGGGGGTGGGGGTTCTCAGATGGTCTTTAACGGGCAGCACGCAGCGCAAAACCTGGACGCGCGCCAAGATGGAGAAGAGAGGCATCCTCACTGACAAAACATAGAGCCCTCCCACAGAAATCCCAACAAACCCCAGAACCATCTCAGGCTTCAAAGTCATGTGCCAACTCCAAGTCACTCCCTCCTTAACACCCCACTGTGGGGACACTGTTCTTTAAACAGGTTTGTAAACGCCACCAGCACTTTGAGGGTGCGTATCCTTCACGCACTTATTGACTCCCTGGGCTCACCCCTGGAGACAAGGCTGGATGAAAAGGGCAGGCCTGACCTGGCGAGGGTGTTAGCAGGCTTTGTAGTACTACAGTGAGACACCAGAGGGACTCCCTTTCTGAAGAGAAAAGGTTCACATAGCTCACAGTTTGGGGGGTCCCACTGGTTTGGCCTTCAGGGAGGACACCCATCAAGGTGGGAGTGTGCCAAGGAGCAACCAAGTGATCGAAAATCCAGGTAGGAACAGAGCAAGGGAAGAGACCCAGGGTTCCAGGACTCCTTTGGAGGGAACATTTCAGTGATCTGCACTCTGTGTATGTGTGTATATGTATGTGTGCATGCTGCTAGGCATGCTGAGGATTGAACCCAGGGCCTTGGCAGCTAAGCTGGTGTTGTACGGCTAAGCAAGGCCCCATCTCTACAGACCCATGGAACCTTCCAAAAGTACCACAAGCCTCTAACATGAAGACCTTTGGGGACAGTACCCGTGTTAGGACCACCCCAGGGAGCATGGAGTCCAGTAAGGCACATGCGTGCACGCGTGCACACACACACACACACACACACACACACACACACACACACACACACACACCCCTTCCAAAGCACAAGCAGAGATGGGACAATGACAGAAAGTGACCCTTTGCTAGGGGAACCAAAGTCAGAACGCTTTCCCAGGCTACCTTGACTTCTTACCCTCCTCGTCCCCTCGTGCTCTGCTTTAGAACAGAGATTCATCTGCTTCTTTTGTGATGCTACAGGCAATCACAGAGGCTTCTGGATGTGAGCTCGTGGGCTGCTACTGACCTCCTGGGGAGGTGACCTCTTGGGGAGGATCTGAACCCAACCACCTGCCTCCTCCTGCATGTTCCCTCCTTCTCTCCCACTCCTGGGCATCACTGGGCATGCTCCACTGCCTCGTCCGTGCTGCTCCCAGGACACCCTCCTCCCTGACACCCAGCTGGGCCCCATGAGGTGCAACCCTTGGTGCAGTTGGAGAGGACAGAAAGGAGCTGCCAGCACAGACTGGGTAACCCAGGAACTGCAGGGGTTTAAGCTGGGCCATGAGGGTGCGTGGGACATGGGACCTAGCAAAGTGCCATGTGGAGAAATAGGGCCTGGGGTTTGGGGAGAGCGGATAGCTTCCGGAGATGACCAAAAGCAGGGCCACTGAACCATGGGACATTGGCCTAGCGAGGCCAGGCAGGGACTCCTGGGAAGAAAATTATTCCCCCTCAATGGATTCTCTGTTAACTGGGGATCCAGAAACAATCCAAATTCTCTTTAGATACTTCTCCTGCCCAGGCAGGCTACGGACACAGCACAGCTTCCAGACTTCAACAGCAGACGGACGGGCCTGATACTCTTTTAACTCGGCCCAGAG
This sequence comes from Ictidomys tridecemlineatus, assembly GCF_052094955.1. Lineage (NCBI taxonomy): Eukaryota > Metazoa > Chordata > Mammalia > Rodentia > Sciuridae > Ictidomys > Ictidomys tridecemlineatus. The sequence continues at coordinate 840,828 of NW_027526129.1, forward strand.
ATGACGCTGAACCTTTCCAGCCGCCCCTGCCTTGAACACCATGGCCATGGTTTCCATCCGTGGAACATTTTTGCTGCATTACTGTGGCCACTTTAATTTATCACTTTGTTTTAAAGAACTGCACCATCCAAAAATTGCACAAGCTCACTCATTCCGTGGAGGGCAGATGGCACAGTGCCTTAATAAGATGTAACCTCCCACTGGCAGGGTGGACCCTGGCCTGGCTTTCTGGGCTCCAACAGTCAAGAATGGGAACTGCTGGCTTTTGCAAGCAAGTTTTAAGCTCTCTTTTGTTGTAATCTCTGAAGACTCTCCGCCCAGCCCCAGAGAGGCCCTGCAGCTGGCTCCAACTGCCCTGGGTCAGGTCCAGGCTGAGTCGGGAGGAAGCCTCTTAGCTCTTCTTCTCCTCCCTGGCTTTCCACCACACCATTTCATGACGTGGTTTTTAACATGCTCAATTTTGCACTGAATTTTATTGTTTTAATCATATGAAGAGCTGAGTTTAGGGTTTCACTGACGTTTGGAAGATAATTTAAGGGGTGCTATTTGAGAACTAGAAATCAGGGCTTCGTTTTTTTTTTTTTTTGAGTATTATTGTGATTACTTGTGATAGCCCTTATTTTTATGACTAAAGTTCTCCCTTTCCCCTCCACCACCCGCCTTCACCCCCTCTGTGCATAGATGGCCTCATCTTGGTGGTCTGTCTTGGACATCACCATAATGGAATATATATGAGGATTAGGCCTGGAAATGTCAGGCCTTATTAAATCTTACCATCAAACCCGCTTTCCTATTCTCCATTACCTCTCTGGTCTGTGACCTTCCAGAGAGAACTTCTCATGCCCCATGGGAAAAGCAGCCCCTCTGAGGGTCAGCAGAGCCCTGCTGCTGTCAGCGGTCAGTCATTACTGCAGAGGCCGTGATGCCCACTCTGGTTCATTTTTTAAAACTCTATTTCAGAGGAGACCCCAGGGAGGGAAACCTGGCTGTTGGTGGTGTCAGTGAGCGCCCACCTAGACCACTGAGCCTGGGCCCTCTGACCCTGGTCCTAGGGCTCAGAGCGTTGGAAGCCTTGCTTATTTAATTCAGCTTCAGGGGTCCTGAAGAGGAAGAGGGGCCGACTGCTTTCAGCCTTGTGTTTGGGGCTGCAATCCTTCCAGGCTGTGCCTGTTCCCTGCACAGGCTCCTCTAGCCTGAGCTGCAGAGGGAGCCCGAGACGAGACAGCTGTTGAGTGGCACCCCATGCAGCGAGGTGGTCAGGGTTGAAGGCAGCTCCACCTGGAAGTAGGACAAGGGCTTGGGAAATCACCTGAGGCAGGAAGGTGGGGGCCTGGGGACAAGTAGGCGATGTGGGAGCTCGAGAATGTGCTTTGTGCCCAGGATTCACCTTGCTCTGAAGCCTGGCCTCCCCCCTGGGCTACTAAGGAGGGCTGCTGGCTCCTCTCCCAGCAGTCTGCACTTCGAAGACCTAATCTGCTGATCTACACACTCATCTCCTGAGGGCGGCCAAGAGAAACTGGTCTGTGGGAGTCTAGGGTTGTAGGAGCAGCAGGCCGATGTCCACATCCTGTCCTACCCCGAGCATGCTTAGGGCATAGCCCTGAAGCCAGCTGCCTCCAGGTGAAAAGCAAACCCAGAGCCATTTCTCCCTCTGACAACCAAATTCCCTCTGGGAAAGTAGGAGTCTTCACATACACACATGCACGAGCACGTACGCTCGCACGCGCGTGCACACACACACACACACACACACACACACACACCCCTTCTCCCTGGCCCTCCTGAGTCCCCCAACCCACTTTGCTCAACCCACTTTACAGGATGAATTTAATGAGTTGTTTAAAGCCTCGTCAACTCTCCCAGAGGTATTTGCATTATAAAAACCGAAGATAAATCTAATTCATTATATAGGAAATGGGCAAATGGGGGGCGCGGAGAGGCATCTGACCTTAGTGGATCCCTCCATAGACACGGGCACCCCAGAGGTGTGATGGGAGCTGGTGTCTCTTCCCAGGCACAGAGCAGAGAGATGGTAGAGGATCCCTCAGTTGTGAGAGGCCTTCGTGTCTCAGTGGCGGAGGACCTTCATCCTCCTGGATGCTCTCTCTAGGAGCAGGGGTGAAGAAGGGCGAGTCCACAGCAGCCCCCCACCCTGCTCCTCCCTCCTCTTGCTCCCCTTGATGGGGCCACTGTGCAGTTGTGCAAGCAGAGTGGCAGACTGTCCAGGTGGACCGGGGAGCATCCACCTGGTGGAGGAACTGGCATGCCCTGTGTGTTCCAGAAGGTGAGTGTCCATTATCCCACAGTTACCCTTCGCTCCAGTGCTACCTGGCTGGTCCACATGACACTGCATGAGCCCATTCAGGAGGTGAAGGTCAGCCTCACCCCTGGGGTCTGGGAGTTCAGAAGGCCTCACCAGCCCTTGTGATCTTTGCCTTCTCTGCACAGAACTGCAGCTGGAGACGTACGTGACTCAAGAGCTGGCTCAGGGAGAGACCCAGCATGGCACAGGTAAAAATGTCAACAAAAAGCAGAAGGAGAACCTGTGGGACAGACACAAAGGGCACGGCTCTTCTCCAGTCTCTTGGAGCCCAGCAGTCAGGGGAGCAAGGGGAGGTGGGGAAGCCACTGCAGAGGCTGCTGCAGTCTGTGTCATCAGCCTTGCTGAAAGACTTCTCAGCTGACACCTGGGCCTGGGCTCTGATGTTGTCTGGGCCATGCACCATTCTAATACAGATGGAGGTAACTGGACCACTGCACACTAAGAGGGTGTACCTGCAGGTCATTCAGCTCAGGCACCAGGTGTGTCCCAGGGCCCTGTAGTGTGTTAATCATGGCACAGGGAGCAGGGGATACCCCGCTCTATGCACCTCCAGGGCAGGTGTACAGACAAGTGTTCTTAACACATCCTAGGCTGAAAACTGAGTGGGAACACAGAGACAAGCTCGCCTATAGAGAGCTGGGGAGGAACCGCATGCCCAGCAGGGGGAGCTCTCCTTTTGTATATCTTTGGAAGGATGGTGGGAGGTGGGCAGAAGGTGATGGATAGGAGGAAAAGAGAGGGCATCCCCTCCCTTTCCTCTTCTCCTTGCCTTCGCTCTTATTCCAGTGGCAGGGAAGAAAACCACACTCAGCCATGGCTTTTAGAAGCTTAAAGTAGGTGGGATAATATTGAGTGCTGTTTCTAATACTAACAAAACAGACAAAAAACTTGCAAGCAATCTAAGTATCCATCAGTATTAAAAAGGTTAAAGGAAGATTACACATTCATATATATTGTGGAATCGTATGTAGCCATTTAAAAGAATAAGATAAGGATGGGGTGGGGTGGCATGCAACTGTAACTTCAGTGACTCTGGAGGCTGTGACAGGAGGGTCACAAGTTCAAGGCCAGCCTCAGCAACTTAGCAAAGCCCTCCTCAATTTAGTAAGAGCTTGTCTTAAAGTTTAAAAAATAAAATAAAATAAAGGCTGGAGATGTGGCTCAGTGGTAAAGTGCCCCTGAGTTCAATCCCCAGCACAGAAAAAGAAAAAAACAATAAGATAGTTCTGTGTGTACAAACATTGAGAGGCATCTGAGAAATATAGTGAAATAAAGAAGCAAGTTACAGGAAAACTGTCTAGCACATATGTTTCCGCTGGTTTAAAGAAGTGTGTGCATGTACTTGCATTCCTGTGTGTGTGTGTTCACATATGTTCCATGTACAAGCACATGGGGAAAGTTCTGGAGAGATATGGCACTCCTCAGTTGCGGAGTGGCATGCAGCACAGCACAGGGAGAAATTTCCACCTTTTATTCAGCTTGCTTCTGCCGTGTTTGTGATTTTACCTAAGTGTGTATTCCATGAGGATTTTTTTAAGTGGGAGGGAAAAGCAATTTGACAGAAATGCAAAGCTCCTCAAAAGAGACCTGTGAAGTTGTCTCTGCTCATTGCTTTCACATTCCTGCCTTCTGGGCCCTCTCCTAAATCTAGGAGAGAAAAAGATGCCCCCGAGTTCAATTCTACACCTCTTGTCATGAATATTGCCAAATGAGGGGACCACAGCACACCAGCAAGGGGCAGCAGTGGGTGGCTCTTCTGGTGCCATGTTCCTAGGGAAGGGTTATTTGATCGACTCTCAGGTGCTATTTTTTTCATATCCAGTAACTCTAGGGAGACTTCTTATGATCTTCTATGAACACATACAGAAGTAAAAGTGCAATTAAAGTAAATTATTAGTAATCCCAGTGACTTGGGAGGCTGAGGCAGGAGGCTCTCAAGTTCAGGGCCAGCCTGAGCAACTCAGCAAGACCCTTTCTCAAAATAAAAGATGAAAAGGTCTGGAGATGTGGCTCAGTTGTAGATGTGGGTTCAGTCCCCAGTATCAAAAATAAATAAATAAATAACTTAAAATTCATCAACCAACCTTAATGCTGTCATGAAGAATATAAGCTAAACTCTAAAGTGAATTTAAGTTACCCAGTGGCAATATTTTCAGAACATCTCCTCTTACTCCCACCTCCCTGTGCATACACCTCCCACGTCTGATTTTTTTCAGTGACTCCCTACAGATGGTGCAGGAAAGTCCTGAGCTGGGCACTTGTGTCCCCGACCAACCAATGAGACCACGAGAAGTCCCTGATGGCAGGAAAGAGTTCTTTCCTGGACCTTTGTCAGACCCAGTGAGAGCCGCGGCCTCTTCTTGAGTCAGAGATAGAAACTTGAGTGACAGGCCTGGAAACCAGCCCTGGCTGGTTTTGACGGTCTTATCGACTGTCCGGTTAATAGATCAAGTCACTTGGCCTGGCTTCCTCACATCCCCAAGAGGCCAGAGGACATGTGTCAACTGAGTCTGAGGAAGGGAACAAGGGCCTCTCGCCAGAGCAAAGCAGTCCACACCAGGCCCTCTTCTTCATGGGCTGTCCTCTGAATGCAGAGCTAGAGGAAGCTTGTTCCCATAACGTCCCAGCTGTTCCCAGGGCCAAATGTGTTGAAGTCCAAGGTTTTAACTGGATGGAGTTCCATGAGAGCTCATGATCTAGCTGAAGGCTGCAGAGACCCATTATTATTTCACCAACATTTCTCTGAGATTGAACCACTTTTCCATTCTAAATGTGGCAACAAAGACTGCAGCACTGTCATTGGTTCCTGCGACTTAATCACTGATAGGAAGCCCAGATAACTCATATAACCTACGGATGTCCCAGAGATCTCAAAATATTTGCCCTCATCACCCTCGCAAAATTATGGAAGCTATTTAACCTGCACTGTTGAATGTTTACTAAAATAAGAACATTCCAAAAAACCTATGTGCAAACGCCACAGAGATTCCCAGCAACTCAGAAGGCTTAGGCAAGAGAATCGTAAGTTGGAGGTGAGCCTCAGCAACTTAGTGAGACCCTGTTTCAAAATAAAAAATAAAAAGGGATGGGGATGTGGGTCAGTGGTAGAGCAACCGGGGTTCAATACCCAGTACTGTAAAAAAGAAAGATCTATCACATTTTAAAAATATTTGCATAATTCTATTTCAGTGTACTCGGTCTCCTTTATAATGCAGTGTATTTTTTACTGCCTTACAGTATCCTGGGAGGGGTGCCTGAATGTTCCTAGGCTACCAAAGACATCCAGGCCCAATAACTAGTAAGAATCTCTGCCCTAAGTGGGGTGGTGAATGCTCCTAAAGGTCTGTGTCAATGTCACTGTATTTACACATTCCTGAGATTCAGCCTCAGCTCTTGAGCTCCTCCTAACCAAATAGGCTGAGGAGGAAGCCCTGCTGTATAAATACCCCCAGGCGTGTCTGGTTTCTCCCCTCCTGCTCAGTGGGAATGGCACTCAGGATCTGCTAGCCTATGTGACTGGGAGAAGACAGGGACTTCTCTGGAATTACAATCCAGGCATTTTGGTTTCTCTCTGCTACCCTGTTTTCCTTGTTTTAATGAAATGCAACTGATGAGTGTTCTGAAACTGATAGGTTTGAATTACGGTCCTGGGGGGTTGCTGGCTTAATTTCCTGGCTGGACATTACCACATCCTATAGCTGTTTAACAGTGTCACTATGATGTCCTGGCTTCTGATCAGTGCCCAAATGAGCGATAGATGGACTTCACCCTGGCTGGCCACTCTGCTGGGAAGGTTGAGGCCTCTCCATGGCAAGGTGGGACAAGCCACAGGGACCCGTTGCTGGAGCCTGCCATGGTGGATATAGCTGTGTGCGGGTCCCATAACCCTCAGCCCTGAGTCCTGCCAGTGGCCACCTTTCCCTGAGACCTTACAGATCCATCCTGGACACCCTTCCTGATCCCCTCTCAGTATTGACAGGAAGGGGAACCTCAGCCCTAGTGAAGTATTTTGCCCACTTACTGATTTAAAGAGAAGCGTGAAACCCAGCATGAAGTAGTATAGACTGTGTGGGATGCCCAAAACATGACAGCACATTGATGAGAGAGTGTTTATTCAGAACAATTATTTTGATCAAAGCAAATGGGACTCCCGTTCTCCTTCCTGCTCACTGGTATCACGTGAAGTTAGACCTCGTGTTTTCTGCTCAGGAACACGTCTCTCACGTGGAACACTTGCTGGCCCAGAGTCCCTGGCCTTGCTTCCCCTGCAGGCCAGCTCTTACTCAACTGTCTCTTCCCTGGTGCCTCCCCGCCGGTGAGACTGGGTTGTTATCTAGATTCCTGTTTTGCAGAGGAGAAACTGGAGTTCTGAGAAGCCCAGTGACTTACCCAGAGTGCTGTGGTCAGTTCTATGCCCTTCAAGTCCCTCGACTCGGCTGTTCCACCTTCTGTTTACTCACATTAAGGTCTCCTAAAGAAACAGTCTTCTGTGGGCTGGGATTGTGGCTTAGTGCTAGAGCACTTGCTTAGCATGTGTGAGGCACTGGGTTCGATTCCTGGCACCACATGAAAATAAAAACAAATAAAATAAGGGTATTGTGTCCAAAAAGGTCTTCCAAAAAAAAAAAAAGAGAAAACAAATCAAACTTCCCTTATGGATTAAAAGCATAGTGTGGTTCACCATTTCCCACTGGCCAGGATGGAGGTGACCTTTCTGGTTTTCTTATCTCCTTTTGTTTTAGTGGAAGTTAAAGAGTCTGCTTAACCATTGGAACTTTATCCTTCTACCGTCCAAACAGTTCCAATTACGGACACTCACGCTTCTCACTGAAACTTACTTGGTGTCCTTCCTGGGTTGTTTTTGTTTTTATTTTGAGAAATCATGAAGCAGGCAAGTTGGTGTGCATGTTAGGTATGGACCAGTGGAGAAGAAGTGATTTTTGCTTTCAGTTAAAATAGATGAAAGAAGTGGGGTGGGCCTTGGGGGGATTGCCTAGAGCTCAACTTTTAGGAGGGCGGCTTGCTAAGGGACCCCTAGTTCCTAGGCTCTTGCTTCAGCAGTGGTTGGCCTATCTGGCCCCGTGTTTTGCCCAGAATCTCACCCAATCTTCTGACCTCTCTCATGAACACTGCAGCCCTGGATGTTGGCCATAGGTGGGGAAGCACCTTTGTGCACCCGCTCTGCACCCAGCATCCTAAGGAATTTACAACCAAGTTAAAGACAGACAAGACAGAGGGTATTTTTCCCCCTGATCATCAGATTTTTTAAAAGTTTTTAATCAACACATAATAATTGTACCTATTTGGGGGTGCAGGGTGGTAATTGGATATATGTGCACAAGGTATGGTGATCAAACCAGTTGTTAGCATTTCCATTTCCTTAGACATTATTTTTTTTGAGAACCACAAAACTCCTTTCTTCTAGTTCTTTGTAAATACATAATAATGGTTGTAAACTGTAGCTGCCCCACTGGTCTGCAGAAGCTGGATTTTATGCCACCCGTACACCTGTGTTTTGGAATCTGGCACCCAACTTCTTTCCCTCCTCCCTCTCCAACCTTCCCTAGACTGGCTCTGCCAGTCTACTCTCCATCTCTATGCAGTCACCTTTGAGCTTCCACAGATGAGTGACAGTATGCTATACTTACCTTTCCATGCTTGACTTGTCTCACTTAACACAATGTTCTCCAGTTTATCTGCACTGCCTCAAATGAGAGGATTTCATTTTATCTTGTGGCTGGATAATATTCCAGGGTGTACATGCACCATGTTCTCTTTATTCCTTCATGCATGGATGAACACCTCTGTTGATTCCGTATCTTGTCTATGAATAGTTCTGCAATAAGCATGGAAGTGCAGGTATCTCTTTAATATATGAATTTCATTTCCTCTGGATAGAGGCCCAGTAGTGGGGTAGCTGGATTGTATGGTAGTTCTGTTTTCAGCTTTTTGAGGAAACTCCATACTGTTTTCCATGGTGGCTGCCCTAATTTACATTCCCACCAGCAGTGTATAAACGTCCCCCTGTCTCTGACTTCTTGCCAGCATTTGTTATTTTTTTTGTCTTTTTAATTATAACCATTCCCACTGGGGTGAGTTGACTCCTCACTGTGGTTTTGATTTGCATTTTCCTGATGATTAGTGATGTGGAACATTAATATATATTTTTTGACAATTTGTATGTTTTCTTTGGAAAAAGTGCCTTTCACATCATTTGCCCATTTTAAGTTGGGTTGTTTGTAGAGTTCCTTACTATTCTGGATGTTAATTCCTCATCTGATTCATAGTATGTAAACCTCGTGTCTCTTCCTGCAGGCTGCCCCTGCACCCTGCTGCTTGGACCATGTTCTGTGCAGAAGCTTCCTAGTTTCATAGACTCTCATTGGGCTACTTTTGCTTCTGTTGTCTGTGCCTTTGGGATCACAGGTAAAAAACATTGCTTACCACAATGCCTTGAAGTATTTTCCTTCATTGTTTCATACGTTGGGTCTTCCACTTAGATCTTAGGCTCATTTTGAGTTTATTTTTATAAATAGTGAGAGGTAGGAACCTCGTTTCATTCTTTTGCACATGGATATCCAAATTTCCCAGCAAAATTTATTGAAGACACTCCTTTCTCCAGTGTAAGTTTTTGGTGTTTTTATCACAGACCAATTAGCTGTAGAGGCATCTATTCATTTCTGGTTCTTTATTCTGCTCCATTGGTCTGTGTGTCTGTTTTTATGCCAGGACCAATCTGTTCTTATTACTAATATTTTATATTATGTTTTGACATCAAGGGTTAGCAGATTCAGTTTGTTCTTTTTGCTTGAGATTGCTTTGGTTATTTGGTATCTTTTACAATTCCAAATGAATTTTAGGATTTTTTTTCTATTTGGGGGCATTCTTCCCATAAATAGATCATGACAGAGATTATATTGAATTTCTTAAATTTATAAATCGCTTTGAGTGATCTGGACATTTTAACAATACTAATTCTCCCAATCCATGAATATAGAATATCTTTCACGTTTTTCCATCTTCTTTAATTTGTTTCATCAGTGTTTTGTGATTTTTCATTGTGGAAATAATTCATTTCCTTTGTCAAATTAATTTCAGGGTTTATGTGTGTGTTATGAATGATATTGCTTTCTTGACTTCTTAATCAGCAAGTTTATTATTGATGTGTAAAAATGCAATTAATTTTTGTATTTTGAGTTTTATGTCCTGGAACTTTACCAAATTCATTTTAAGTCCTGAACAAGTTTTTGTTATGTGTGTGTGTGTGTGTGTGTGTGTGTGTGTGTGTGTGTGTCTTTAGGTTTTCTACATGTGAATCATATCATTTACATTTGACCTCCTCCTTTCCTATTTAGATGGTCTTTATTTTTTTCTGTTTCCTAATTGCTCTGGCTAAAATTTTTAGTATTCTGTTGAATAAAAGTAGTGAAAGTGGGCATGGTTTTCTAATTCCAGATGTTAGAGGAAAACACTTTCATCTTTTCCTCAATATGACATTTTAACAATACTAATCCTCTGAATCCATGAACATGTATGATGTTGGCTATGTGTTTGATATCTATAGCCTTTATTGTTCTGAGATAGATATTTTCTAATTTGATGAGGACTTTTTACTTTTGAAGGGATAGTGAATTGTATTAAGTGTTTTTTTTTTCTGAATTTATTTAGATGATAATATGTGTTTTGTCCTTCATTCTGTTTATATGACTTATTGCATTTGTTGATTTGCATATGTTGAAATATCCTTTGTCTCTGGGATAAATACCACTTGATCATGCTGTCTTACCTTTTTAATATGCTAATGCATTCAACTTGCTAGTTTTTTGGATTGGAATTTTTGCGTCTATATTCATCAGGGGTACTAGTTTGCAGTTTCCTTTTTTTTTTTTTTTTTTTTTACTATATCCTCCTCTGGTTTTGGCATTAGAGTAATGCTGTAAGGCCTCACAGAATGAGTTTGGAACTTTTGGGGGCATAGTTTGAGAATAATTGGTGTAAATATTTCTTGGTAGAATTCAGTAGTAAAACAATTCAGTTCTGGAATTTTCTTTGTTGAAGGACTTTTATTATTGATTCAATCTCATTTTTCATTATTGGTTTGTTAAGTTTTTCTTTCTCTTTATAAGTTCAGTTTTGGCAGTTATATATGTCCAGAAACTTAACCATTCTTCTAGGTTGCCCAATTTGTTGGCATATAGTAATTCATAATAATCCCCAGTGATCCATGGTATTTTTGTAGTATCAGTTGTAATGTCTCCTTTTTCACTTATGATTTTATTTTATTTGGGTCTTTTTCATGGCTAACCTAGTTAAAGGCTTGTTGACTTTGTTTTTCTTTCCAAAAAAACACTCTTCGTTTTGTTAGTTTGTGCATGTGTATACATGTGCACCTGTATGTGTTTTAAGAACTGTTTCATTTATCTCTACTCTGATCATTGTTTTTTCCTTCTACTAATTTTGGGATTGGCTCTACTTTTCTAGTTTTTCTAGTTATACCCTTAGGTTGTTTAATTGTAATCTCTGTTTATTTAAGTAAGTGCTTTTGCTATAAATTGTCCTCTTAGTACTGTTTTGCTGTGTCCATCCAATGCATTTTGGTGTGTTATATTTCTGTTTTTATTGTTTCAAGAAATGTTTTAATTCAAGAAAATCTTTTGATTTTCTCATTTACTCCTTGGTCATTAAAGATCATGATGTTTCACTTCAAGTATTTTACAATTTCTAATGTTCATCTTGTTTATTTCTAGTTTTATTCCACTGTGGTCAGAGAAGATGCATGATATGATTTCAATTAGTTTTTTAAAAAACCCACTTGTTGAGACTTTTTTGTGACCTAATTCAGGGTCTATCCTAGAGAATGTTCCATCTACAGATGAGAAGAATATGTACTCTGTAGCTGTTAGATGGAGCGGTCTATAAATGTCTGCTAAATCCATTTGTTCTATAGTATAGTTTAACTCCAAGTTACTTGATGGATTTTTATTTTATTTTTTGGTCTGGATGATCAGTCTATTGATGAAAGTGGGTACTGAAGTCCCTAAATATTATCATATTGAAGCCTGGCTCTCCCTTTTAATCTAAGAATATTTTCTTTATATAATCAGGTGCTCTGACATTAGGTGCATATATATATATATATATATATATATATATATATATATATATATATATATTACACTGATCCCTTTCTTACTATGTGGTGACCCTCTGTCTCTCCTCACAGTCTGGGATATAACATCTAAGGTGTCTGAGGTAGGTATAGCTGCTTCTGCTCACTTTGGTCCATGTTTGCTTGGGAATCTTCCTTCCATCTGGGCACTGTTAGTCTATATGTGCCTTTGTCAGTGAAGTGAGGCAGCATATTGCTGTGTTTACTTAAAAAAAAACTGTTCAGTCTGTCTAAAGATTTTAAATTCAAAAGTTCAATATGTTTGCATTGAAGGTTTTCATTGGTAGGTAAGAACTTCCATCAGTTTCCTTTTTTCTGGTTGATTCGTATATCCTTTGTTTCTTTCTTCCTCTCTTCTTGCTTATCTTTGAGGTTTGGCGGTTTCTGCATTGGTAGTGCTTGGTTCTGTTCTTACCTGCTCTGCTTGTGAGTTCTGTACTTTTTTGAGTCATCCTTTGACTTCTAGGTGTGTTCGTCCCTTAAGCACATCTCATAAGGCCGGTCTGGGGGGCATGGATTTCCTCAGTGTTGTCTGTCTTTGAGAGACTTCATTTCTTCTTAATTTCTTAAGGACAGCTTTGCTGGGAATAGTATTTTTGGCAGTCCCTCCTCCAGAATACACATTTAATATGTCTTATTCTATGTTAGCCTGCAAGGATGCTGTGGAAAGAGGTGTTGTTAGTCTAATGGGGAGTCCCTTGTACGTGACATGATGCTTTCCTATTACTATCTCTAGAATTCTCTGTCTGTATCTTTTGACAGTTTGACAATACTGTACCTTGGAGAGACTTTTTTGGTTAAATCTAACTGGGCCCTTTGAGCTTCCTGGATATAGATGTCCATATCTTTCCCAAGATTTGGGAAGTTTTCATCTCTTATTTTGTTAGACAGATTTTCTATGGATTTTTTTCTCTCTTCTCTTTCTGAAATACACATGATGTGAATATTTGTTTGCTTAATGAGTTACTTAAGTCTTGTAGGCTTTCTTCTTTCTTTTTTCTGGTTATTAATTAGTGTATTTCCCTTTGTTTTGTTTTATTTTTTGACTTGGTTATTTCCAAATATCTGTCTTTAAGCTCATAAATTCTTTCATCTGCTTGATCTAGTCCATTGACAAGACTCTCACCTATATTTCTTATTTCATTTATTGCATTCTTCAGCTCTAAGTTGTCATTTGTTTTTTTTATGATATTATTTCTTTGCTGAATTTCTCAGACTGCAAATTGTTTTCCTAATTTTGTTGAACTGTATGTCTGTATTCTCTTGTATCTTACTGAGTTTTCTTCAAGTTGTTTTTCTGGTGTTTTGCTGTTGATATTGTTGTTTCAGAAAATTCCCTGTTTTTCTTTCTTTGAAGTCTGTTGCTGGAGAGTTATTGTCTTCCTCTGGGGGCATCAGGTTACTCTGATTTTTCACACTTCTTGTGTTACTGTGTAGATGTTTGCACAACTGATTCTGTTGGATCAGTTGCCACTACTAACTTTACAGGGTGGATTTCATGGTAAAAGACTTTCTCCTGGAGATGTGTCCCTGGGTGGTGACTGGGCAGGCTTCCTTGGCTTTGGTTCCAGGTGGCACAGCTGTGTAGTATCCACGTAGCTTCTTTAGCAATATCAATGATGAGTTGTGTGTGTCTCAGTAGCCTAGTTTGCCAGGGTTTGCAGCGTTGCTCTGCCAGCTGAGATACAGCTGTCTCCTTGCTGTGGGCATAATGTGATGTGTCTGGTAGTGAGAGTGAGGTACCATCTGTGGGAGATCAACCTTGCACATGACTGAGTCACATTCCCCAGCTGAATGCTGATGCGCTCAGTCACAGAAATGTCGCAGAGCTTTCCCCACCCTTCTTGGCTTTGAGGGTCGGTGTCTCATGCATGGGTGTGTCTTGCTACAGCCCCATGGGTGAAGCTATGCTCATCTTTCCTTTGTAATATAACCCCCTGCCCTGATTAGGATAGAATCTTCCATGGAAGTGCCTTGTGTTTGTCCCCTCCTCTTACTGTGCCTTTGGGTGTGGCCTACCCAGATGTTAGTCAACCTGCTAACAGTAGAAAGGGGTCAACACGTGCTCTCGCTCTCTCTCTTCCTGTGGACATTTAAGGTCAGAGGAGCCGTCACAGTGATCCCAATGAAAAAGGTATTTGTGTCTCTTGTGTGGTTGTTTCATGCAGCCCAGTTAGCCCAGTTCAACTGGAGTAACCCCTGAGCATTTTAGTCATGAGAACAGAAACCCGGCACCCATCAACTTCCATGAGTGTACAGCTTAAATGGGCCCCAAGTGCACACACTTGTGCAGTAGGGGCCAGATACCTGGCACAGGCTGTGGGGATGGGGAGCCCTTCTGGCCTCGTGGGGTTTCAGTGGATATGATCTCAAAACGCTACACAGCAGGGTCCTGGTAAGGGAGGACATGGCCTGGATCACACTCCCTCTCTTGGGTGCATGCTCTTTAGCATCTGGGTGCACGCTCTTTAGCACCCAAGCTGGGCTTGGTGTCTGAAAAGGCTGCAGAATTCCCAACAGCAAAGTTTTCAGGTGTTCGTGTCATCACTAGAAGCTGCTGTGAGTCTAATGTTTACCATTTTCCTCTCAATGAAAGACTCTCACGTGTCCACCCTGGCCTGGACTGGATCAGTGAGGTGGTCCCTGTAGGGAGCTTTGTGCTGTTCATTACAAGGCAACCCTGAGTCTTCGTTTTCCAGTTTCTCCATTCATCTTCTTGCTCCCTTAAAAATTCTATCTGACTGTTTTGGTTTTTCTTTGGGAGAGGAAGTGCCTCTAGTCAGCCATCTCCCAGATGCCCTGGACTTCGGACTTCTCAGTATGGCTCTACCATACACAGTTTTGATTCTTCTTTAGTTTCAACCACTACTTACTCTTCAAGGGCCCATTCTTCTTTCTCAAAGACCATTTGCATGGACTTTTTCCTTCATCCCCTTATCATTATATTCAAAAGGATAATTTTAATTTAAAGAGAGAACTCCACAAAGTACATGATTATGAACCCTGGTCTTCAGGAGAAAATTCCAGGAGGAAGAGACATTTCAGTTAAAACCTTAAAGAGGAGTGGGATAAAACAAAAGAGAGGCTTAGAGGGAGTATTTGAGACAGAAGAAAATTCATGCAAAAAGTAAGTGGACAAAGGAGAGAATGTAAGGCGTCATATAGGGGAGAGAAGGGAGAATAGGGAAAGAAAAGGGAGAATAAGATTGGGAAAGTAAGCAAGAGCCACATCATAACAATCTCAAATGTGTATGCAGAACTTGGGCCATGTGCCGAGAGCCATAGGCTGTCACTTTATGATCAATCTTGTCATTATTGCTTTGGCTGCTTTGTGGAGTATTGAGAGGAACAAGATCACAAGCAGGGTCAAAGTCTCAATCCTAGGGAAGCATTCTGGTGGCCTGAATATGATCAAGAGAGCAGAGGGGGAGAAAACGTAATCCAGAGCCTCCAGATTCGCAGTGGAGCATGGCAGGCAGGTTCGACTGGGTCCCCTTCATTGGGTTGCCATTTTCATGTTGCTTGCCTTGAGCTGTTTCACCTACCTTTGAGTTGCAGGTACTGAGGACAGAGAAGCTCCATTGTTAGTAAGAAGAATGGTTTGTTAGGTACAGTTCACGTCTACAGAGGGGTTTTGTTTAGAGTCTTCCATTGAACTAATAAGTCCAGGGTTTGTAAGTACATTATGTTTCATTTTTAGGCTCCAATTCTGGTGGCAAAGACTGAGACAGGTGTTGGGAGTTTATTTTAGGATGCACAGGGGGGAATGAAGCAGAGTAAACCATTTGGACAGTGGTAATGCCAAGCGTATTGGAGTGCTGAAATGTCCCTCAAGACACCACAGTGTCCCCAGAGGCTCAAGAGCAGTCTGGTAGTTGTCAGTTCTTTTCCTCTTTGCTCTTGTTCAACCATTGAGTACAAAATCCCGAGATGCTCATTGCTCCTACTGCCTGCTGGCTCCTGCTTATTGCCTTGTGTGTGTGCTGTAGAGTTTCACTCTCCACTGTTGTAGGAAGAATCTCCCTACACTGTTGCAACACTAGGCCCTCATCCCCAAACCCAGAGATCATCCTCCCTAATAGAGTGAGTATGCACCTCCTAGGGAGGTGTTACGGTTTGAATATGAAGTTGTTTCCCCCAAAGACCCATGTGTGAAGGGCTTGGTGCCCAACAACATTCAGAGATGGGGATTTGGGGAAGTGATTGGAATCTTAAGGGTTCTGACCTCATCAATGGATTAATCTATTAAAGGATTCATATCTGAAAGGACTACTGGGAGGTGATGGAAATTGTAAGAGACAAAAACCTAGTTGAAGGGAGTGGGTCCTTGGGAAAGTACCTTTGGGGACTCTGTCCTGTCCCCGGCTCATCCTCTCTCTTTCTGGCTACCATGAGATGAGCAGATTTACTTGGCCATGATGTCTCTCACCCTAAAAGCAATGGAGACAGCTGACTATGGACTGGAACCTCTGAAACCGTGAGCCAAAATGACCTTTTCCAATTGTAAGCTGATTTCTGAGTTTGGTCACAGAAGTGAAAAGCTGAGTGATGCAGGAGGATTGTTAATGTCCTATTGCGTTACTTTACCTGTCCCTGCACTAATAACTGAGGTCAGGAGAATGGGGTTACACATATAAGTAGGGACTTGGGGTCCAACCTCAAACCCATGTCATGAGGAGGAATTCTTCAAGAAAGTGACCATCTGTTAGCAGCCTATAGCAACTTTTCTAAGAAGAAACAAGGTTGTTGGCAGGAACTTTGAGCCTGATGGCCTGTCTTGGAGATAACCTTTTCTTAAATATGTTTAATTACTTTCACAGCTTCACACATCAACTTTCTCTGCTGCAAATTAAGAGTTTGTCAGGTTGGCTGATTTCTAACTATCTTACATCTATGGAATGTTCATCATACTTTGGAGGAGGTGCAGAAAGAAATAAAGAAAGAAGAGCTATCCAACACCGCCAAGAGTCTTTTAGTAGCAGATCATCCTAGCTATGCTTCTCTAGTTGCAAGCAACAGAAGTCAATTCTGGTGAATGTAAGCAAAATAGACTACACTGGGAGAATACCATAAGGAAGCCAATAGGGTCCAGGGCATGGGACTCATGAAGCAGGAACCATGGAACTGAGAGGGCTTATTGCAGGAACAATAGGTCAGAGCACACCGTTGAGAAGAAAGAGCTCCAGATTCATGCATGAGCAGCAAAATTATAAAGAGAAGCAAGAAGCTCATAATCAGAACAGTCATGATGGTGGTCATCTTCAAAGTGAAAGTTGGACTAGCTATAGAATTTGTGGGCTTCGGAGCAAAATTGAAATGCAGGCCCACTAATTCAAAAGTTATAAGAGTTCCAAAAGGTGATTACAGCCTCTTAAACAAAACGGGGTCTCTGAGGATAGAACCTCATGGCAACTGCACAGGTCACAGGCCCATGATGCTGTCTCTGAAGATTGGGGAGGTTTTCTACTGGTGAAGGGCACTCAGGAAACGTGGGGGGAGGAGGAGGGGGTCGGTAATAATCTCAACAATGGTGCGACATGGGCATGTGCCTTCAATTATTTATAAATCTTTCATGTAGTTTTATGCACACTTAGTGTGGTTATAGTTCACAATTTTTTAAAAAGAAACTTCTGTCCTTGTACCAAACATACAACATTTGATACACCAGAAGAAAGAGTCTGAGGGGCCAAGTTCAAGCCAAATGTCCCTGTGTCTGGCTGTCAACAGAGAGGAATACTGAGAGCAATAATGAAACCAGAAGGCAAACAAGGACTGGTTGAAGGATAAGAGCAAGTAGAAGAGGTGATCCGAGCAGCCACCATGAGCTCCAGGCACTGCTTCTGAATTAACTCAGTGAATGTACATGACAACCCCATGGGACAAGGACTTTCCCCCCAGCTTCTGGAATGGGAAGGAGGTATTTGGACTTCTAAGATCTCACACCATGAGGGCAAATCCAGGAGGAAGCTGGGTATAATGGATCCCTTTACCACAGTGGAGGGTGGGAGGAGCTGAGGTCAGGAAATATGGAGAGAATGTTAACAATTTACCACTAAAACATACATTAAGAATATTTTGGGTGAGTGTAATCTCCACGTTGAGCTTCTAAACCCAGGGTTCTCTGGTCATGTGACCACCTTCACATTACCCGCGCCCCTCTCAGCCTCTCTCCTCCCTTCCTAAATGAGCTCTCTGTGAAAGGTCGGCCTGAAGAAACATTGACAATCAGGTTTCCTGTCCCTGTCACATCACCTTCGGCCATGAAGTTGAGTCTCAGGCAAATTTCAAGTTAACAAACGTTCTTAGTCCTCTCAACTCTGTCTTTTTATATCATCACATCTTGCTTGTTTTCTTCTCCGTGCTTTGTCACTGGCCTAAACTTGGTCTATAAGAAATCTAGGCAGTGTGCAAGGGACCAGGAATCTTGCACCTTACTTTAAAATGGTTCTATTCCTGGGCCTGTTTGGAGAGTTTTACTGTATTCCTCACCATCCCCTTGATCACCCGTCAATGCCCTATAATAGCCAACTTGAGAATGCACTGAGTTTAACTCCCAAGTGTGGGTCATTATCTTAAAAACCTTGATCACACGTATCTGGGATGATCCATGAAGACTCTCCAGATATTTATTTAATGAGAGCAGAAAACCCAAACAGAGAACTGCGTGGTTACAAAAGGAATTTTAAACAAAGTCCTTGAGCAGTGTTCGACCTCTGTCTTCTGTAAACAGTAACCTCCTGCCCCCATCAGTCTGCAAGTTATTCTACAGGGGCCAGAATAATCTGTCTTGAGAAACTGAAATCCCAGAGTACTGTACTTCCTCAAGGCAGAAAAACAGCCCTAAACCTCAGGGAATGGAGGCTGATCTCATAGCAGGACTGATGTAGGAACAGGAATATTTTTCCTCTTTCAGCTTCCAAATTTGCCTTCTGGTCAGAGAAGTAGAGAAAGAAGGTGCTGTTAGGCATTTTACACAGGCCAGACCATTTAACCCCTGGAGATGGGCATTAGGTTCTTTCACTTCATAGACAAGGAGACAGACAGCTGCCCATCCAGAATGAAATGCCCAGATGGTTCTTGGGGGTTGGTGTTAGCCTATGGCAATATACCACAGCACACACCTGCAAACCATGGATGTGATCTTAACTTTCCTAGTCGTCACATCAAAAACACAGTCAAACAATCAAGTTGCATGAATTTTAATAATATATTTCATCTAGCTCATTACATGTAACATTATTATGTCAATACAAACCTGCCATAAAAATTAACATTCCCCCCCTTTTTTTGTTATTGTGCGAAGACTTCAGCATTGAGTGTATTTTTCTGCTTATAGACCATCTCAATTCAGACTACGCACATTTCAAGTCACATGTGGCTTGTAGTCTGGATATTAAGTGGTGCATTCTAGATGTTCTGCTTATCCTTGGATCCAGCTGCATTACTCAAGGTTTGTTTTGCCCTGGCCATTTGCTGAATTGTGTTCTAATATGATGCCCTTGACTTTTGATGAAGAAAACCCCATAGGAAATGTCACAGCCCCTGCTGTGTGTGAGTCAGTGACTGTTCCCAGATCATTCTCTAATCTCCACAGCCACACGCTATTTAAGAGACATTTTATTGTTGTATTTTCAAAATGCTATAACTCCTTTTTTGTCGGAATTTGTGTTTCATAGCTGATTCTGTTTTGTTTTGCATTGGCTACTAGGAGGCTCAGGACCAAATTGTACTCAATTTCAACTATGGATTTATTCATGATTTAATGAGAGACTATAAGGTCATGTTTTGTGAAATGTTCTGGACTTCATAAATATACACCATGTGTTTACAGTAAAGTTTTCTTCCTTGAGTTTAAAGTCACTTAGACTTGTTTTGGTAATGAATACATGTTATCTATTTCTTTCCCAGGCAAAAGGTACTAGATAATGTTTAATATGTGAACAACCTTGGAAAATCTGAAAATGTAGCATGGATGGGTTTTAAGTGTTAAATTTACTTTTAAGGCTTTCCACAGATCTTTCTTTCTTGAAATTTTTAAACAGTGCTTCCAAAATTAAGCAAACCACAGCTAGTATCTCTTTCCTTTGTGTAATATGAAGAAAAAGGAACAAATAATTTTTTTCTGTATAACAGCAAGAAGAGTTGTCCTCCCTTTGTAGAATGTAGATAGACAATGAACACAAATAAATTAAGTGGTTCTTTGATACAGATCTTTGTACATTTCCCCCAGCTTCCATGAAATCTGCTGAGATCTGGCACTATTCCACTTGTTTCATGAGGGCCTACCAGAGAGGTTGCCAGAGCTGGTACAGGTGTGTTGTTGGCCCTCTGAAAGGCATTTCTGTGTGATTATAGAAGATGAGAAACATTAAAAATGAGGTTTTCAAGTCTTTGTGATTCCCACATTTTGCAGATGAGGAAAACATACCTACATTTACCCACGGTGTGATGGTTAACTGGGTGTGCAGAGATGACAATATTTGCAATGGTGTCCCCTATCTGAGGTGCAAAGAGCAAGTACCTTCATGGAATCCCAAGGGAATGAAAGTCCATTCAAGCACCTCAGAGACATGGGAATGCATAGAATCTGGGCTCCACACTTCCTCTACTTGAGTTTTTTGACTTTTAATTTCTTATCGATATCTTGCTACCACATTGAACCCTAGCTCTCAGGGCTTAAAGAACCCTTATTTCTGTTCAAAAAGTATTATGCTGTCCGTTTATCTTATCTTGATGATTTGGGTCACCATCTGGAATTGAAATGCTTCTCTCTTTCAAAGAGGTGAAACACTGAGAATGTAATAGCAGACCTATTCTTTTCAGTTTCTTAGGCATGTAGTAAGCACCAGCTAAGGCCACGCAGGTGGGTCTAGTTAAATAAGACAACTTGTACCCTTTGCTTTTGTATCACAAAATTAAAACCAACTAAGTAGAATCTTCCTTTCAACCTCCCTTTTTCTACCTCATCCAATTCTGCTTCAATCTGAACAGAATATACATGGCCAGGTACATCAGCTGCAAGGAGTCCTCCATCCTCCATACCATTTCCCCTTTACCACTGTTTCAGAGGATCATTTCAAGTTTTGAGCACCAGCATCCTGCTTGCTTCTCTCCATTTCCCTCTGTCTGTATGGCTCTTATGCTGGGTTGATGCCATCGCCTCCCTGAACTCCTGGGATGACCTGTTCCATGCTCCCACTCCATCATCCATTCTTCACAAATCAATCAACATGAGCTCTTAATATCCAAATCAGATCCCGTCACCTCTGTTAAAAGCCCTTTGATGCAGTTCCAATCAGATGGAAACTCTCTCATGGCCTCCCAGGTCTACTTCTCCCACTAATTCAGCCTCTTCTCCACCTCTCTCCTCTCTGCCAGCAGAGCTCTAGTGGCAATGGACACCTGCTGTCCCCTCTGTTACACTGCTGGAAATTAACTTTGCTCTGTATGAACAGCGTGATGCATAGGTTAACTGAGTGTGTGCTGGTTAGTTTCTATCTACACTGGAGGGATGGTTAGGTGATATGTAAATTTCCCTAAAAATCCACACTCCAGAAAGGGCCTCAGCTAGTGCTTTAACTATAAATTTCTAAATCTGTACTAGAAGATAAATTAATTAGTGTAAGCAAGGTTCAATATGATTGTACTGATTAAATTAAAGACATGTGATACCATGGAAAGTTTTAGACAACCCTTCCCTGCCTTTGAACATATAGAATAGAAGAACCAGGCAGAAACCCCAAATTTTCTGAGTGGCCGCATTGGTGGAAAACTATCTGAACTGTGTGTCTCCACTCAGGGGAGAGTGCTGACGACCAGTCCTTGAGTCAGTTTACTGTTGCCTTGACATCAGGGTTCACATTTCAGGCAAGATACTTATAGGGCCCTAAAGGACAGAGCAGGTTGCATTCTTGCCTTCCTGTGTGATGTTTGGGCATCCAGTAGAATGTGGACCTGAGGCTGGCTCCCACTGCAACGCGCCACTTGGCACATAATTGTGGAAGAGGAACCATATGGCTAACCTCTTACAGACTGTGATAGAGTAGAACCCAAATTATTAACAGCCAGATTGGCCTTAGGTGCGGCCTTGTCACCCCCCAAAGACACAAAGCCTTTTAATACTTCCAGAACACTGTCTCCCAATTGCCTTTGCCTCATTTTCTCTCCCCCTTGTCCCCTTCATATCCATCTTCTGATTTAGCTTAGTGTCAACTTAAATTTCAGTTTCTCAGGGTGTCCCTGGTTGGCCACTCTTTCCAAGTAGGTCCCTTTATGTGTCACTTTCTTGCTTGATGGCTGTCTGATTCATCTCTGCTCCTACTCTGCTCTGAATCATAGGGAACAGCTCTGACCAGATGTTGCTGATGAGGGGCACTAACAGAGGACTGGAGGGTGGGAGAAGGGGCGCAGCCCTGGGACTTTGGCTCCTCATGCTCTCTCAGCTGGCATCTCCAGCGACAAGCCCTCACGTCTACTTCTGACTCATGCGAACAAGCCGTCTTCCTTGAGTTTAGCTCCCAGATAGTTCCAGGTTCTGAGCTGTTGCCTCTGCAACCCTGGGAGTGGTGGCAGGCTTCCTGTGTTGCTAATCTCTTTTTCTTATTTTTAGGTCAAAACAAACAAACAAACAAACAAACAAAAAATCCACACCTTATTCCATGAGCTAAAACAGGAGGGAGGAGGATTTGTTTTTCTTTCCAGGCACCTTTGTTTCCTTAGATACAACTCGAGCTTCTTGCCTTCTAGCACATGGCCATCTGATCGGCCACCTGTCCTGGTCTTGATGCAATGCAATGTATGTGGCCTTTAGCAAATGGCAAAGAGGCCCCACTTAACCTTTGTATTTTCTTAAAAGACCATGCTGGTTCTGGGATCCTTGGGACAGGTATGAAGTCCACCGTCTCCTCGGACATGTGCCTGATCTCTGACTGGTCTCATTGCCCTGTATTCTTTCTGTCATAGATACAACAAATTCCTAGCATTCAATCCCTTCTGTTTGTAAGATCTAGATGGCTTTTGTTCCCTGATCAGCTTCTGTTATACTGCACACTGTTATAGTAGATTATGTCCTCCTACTTTGTGTTTCTCCATAGCTTTTTATAGGTTATGATTAGTTCTTTGTTTCTCTATTTCCTAGGATCATGCATATGTACTATATGAGACAGAAATCTCCATGAGCAGAAAGTCTAGTATCTTTGATCAGTAATGCATCCTCAATGTCTTCAGAGACCTGGGTGCTCAATAATAGTGTGTTAAAATAACAGAAAAATGCAGTGCTTGGGTCTTTTAATCTTGGATCCATGAACTACTCAACTATCCCACTGATGAACTTGAGGATAGGAATAAAGGTTTTGAAATTAAATGCTTTAATATGTATGCAAATGCTTTATGGGGTTTTTCTCCTTATTGGCACGAAAGAGCCTATTACATTCATTAGAGTCTCGGAAAAGTAAGACCCTTGAAATTTAAGAGAGAGAGTGCCTCTAGTGGGAGAGATATCCACACACGTAATTGAGACTGAGATTTTCCAATATCACTACTAATAAAGCACTTGGAAGGAGAGAAGAAGGATTGAGTCTCTCATCCCAGTTGTTCAAGTCCAAATGCTTAGGAGTCATCCTTGACATCTCATTTTTGGTTACTTTTTACAAGCAGTATTCATGATCATTCATATTTGTTGACTCTACCTTAAGACACATCCAGAATTTTACCTCTACCATCTTCCTTTACCTCTACCATTCTTCCTTTGTGCTTAGTCCATGAGTACTGGTGAGGAAGTTCAACTGCTTAAAGGAATGTGCACCAGAGGCTTGAATTAGCTGTTGCTGTTCTGGGATGAGTTTTGGACATAACTAATGAATAAACCAAGAGACGATTGGATTTGGGTGGTGGGGGGCTTGGTGGTAGAAGGGAGAATAAGGTTTAAAAGGAAAACAACAAGAATATGTGTGTGTGTGTGTGCGCGCACGTGTGTGTGTGTGTGGAGAGAGAGAGAGAGAGAGAGAGAGAGAGAGAGAGAGAGAGAGAGAGAATATGCCAACCATAACAAATGCTTACCACGGAGTTCCAGGTCATTCCATAACTCTTTTTCAGCCTCTCCCATCTGTCATCCTGAAATACTTGTGAGATTGACTTGAAGGAACACAGTCAACTTTTGTTTTTGGAGACTGCAGGATAAATATTACAGATTTGGAACTGTTTGGCTCAAGACTTCAAAGTCCTGAATAAAGCTGCTGGATGATTTGGAAGCCACCTGGCAGGAAATTTAGCTTTTTTTCAGTTTGGGGTAATTTTTTTCCTTCTCATTCTTTAATTCCTACTTGCTCCCCTCCATCCACCCCAGCACCAATTTAGCAATTTGGATGGCATAGATGCAGTTTAGATGTGGGTACCAGCCAAGGTCGCGAGGCTTGGTGCATCAGTGAATGCCAGCTGTATTCCACACAGGATTTCCAAGGCCAGAAAGGCAGAGGGAGGAGGAATCTGGATTTCCTGATCCTGGTTTTTCTTCTTTTCTACACACACACACACACACACACACACACACACACACACACACACTCACAGAGAGTTCTTCCTAGGGTCCCAGAAGGTGAAAGGTCCACTTTGGTAGGTGCCAAGGAGCCCTGAGATTTCTCTGCTAGTGCAATGGTCTGCGTGCGCTGTCTCACTGTGATCCAGTGACAGGTTGGCAGAGAAGCTGGAGGCTCATCTTAAACAATTACCTCAAACTTTCAACCCAAACACTGCAGCTGCACACCTGGAACCAGGTCTGTTTTCCTAGAATATCTGGTTACAGCATTTTAAAAATGAGCAACCTCATTATCAATTGGTTTCTGAGAACCAAGCATTCTTTTAGAAAATGCCAGCTCTCCAGGGATGGCCAGAGCTACAAAGCAGACACATTCTCCTGCCTGCCACCCCTCCCTTTGGCACCACCCAGCCAAGCCCAACAGCTCAGCTTAGCCAAAAGGAACACCAGGACTCAACTTCTGCTAAGGAGCTGGGGTCCTGGGCAACTGAGGGATGGAGGGGGGTCTCCTTTCCCAGAGGTCTTAAAGAATAGGAAAGATTTCTGAGCCTGTGCCAAGTCAGCATTACATTTCAAGAGAGTATATTGGATTAGAACCTGAGTTTTATTTCCCCTTTGACATGAACTAGTTGCATAATCCTCAACAAATATTGAAAATTTTCCATCCTCAGATTCTTCATCTCTGATGTAGGGATAATTACTATATGGAAATAATTCATTGAAAAACACCTTGCATACTAGAAAGACTTCAATATTTAAAAATAATTACCTTGTTCCTCTTCCTATGATATTTCCTTGTTTCATAGGCACATGTTTGTGTTTTAGCCTGCTGAGACTGCTCTAATGAGATGCCATAGACAGAGTGCCTTACTTCCCACAGTTCCAGCAGCTGCAGGCTGGTATCATGGTGCCAGCATGGTCGGGTTCTGGGAAGTGCTGACTTCCTGGTAATGTCCTCATATGGCTGAGGGCAGCAAGAAGAAGCAGGCTGTCTTCTTTCTTTTCTTGGAAGGGCACTGACTCTCTCATGTCTACCCTCTTGACTTTAATAGCCTCTCAAAGGCCTCACCTCCAAATATCATCACTTTGGGGACTAGGGTTTCCACTTATGAATATTTGGAGGTCACGCATATGTGTGTCATCCATCTTCAGGAAGGATAATTTAGTGCTGCCTCAGTACTACAAAGTCAGGTTCAAGTCTCTCCTGTTGTTTATAACCTCCCTTTGTCACTCCAGACTACAGTTTCTTAACAGGTCATGCATTCTGGAGTTCATTTTTTCTAGACTGCACTATGGGGCTTGGCTGGATAGCGCCTAAGGCAGGGGGTGGCCGTCGAGAGAACTTGTCGGCTTTGCAGCATGACATCCCTGGGGAGCTGGCAACTCTGAAGATTACGAACCTGTGAGAGTTAAGGGGCACAAAATTCATTTGAAGTAAATTCAAAACACTGTTCTTGACACAATGCTAGGCAGAGAGGACATAAAATAAATGCATAAAGAATGATTATATTTTAT
Source organism: Ictidomys tridecemlineatus (assembly GCF_052094955.1). Lineage (NCBI taxonomy): Eukaryota > Metazoa > Chordata > Mammalia > Rodentia > Sciuridae > Ictidomys > Ictidomys tridecemlineatus. The sequence continues at coordinate 866,367 of NW_027526129.1, forward strand.
TGTTATTCATCTCCTACTTAAGAATACAAGCAATGATGCAATGTGCTTTCTTTCAATTCTAAATAGATCTATGTCTAAAGGTACAGATATACAGTGTGTGTATGCATGTGTGCTCATGCGCCTGTGGTTTATTTATCTGCAAAGTGTGAGCATCTCTTTCCAGAAGAGAGCTGTCAAGGTTCCTTATGTTGAGGTGACTCTGTGGCTTATAGGGAGTCTTCACTGAGAGATAATCTACATTCAAAAATCCTGCTTCTTACTAACTGTGACTGTCAGCACACTGCCTAACTTCTTTGAGCTTCATATATGACATCTGTAAATTGGATCCATGCCTACCCCACTGAGCTGTGGTGTAGAGGGAATGAGTAACACATACAAAGCGTATGATACCCTGCCTGGTTCTTATCACTCCTTCAATGTAAGTTTAACATTCTACAAACATGACAAATGGAGGTGGGGAGTGATGGGCATGGGCTATGGATGACACACTCAGCCAGAGTCCAAGGGTAGAAGAGGAGCCCTTTGAAGGTCCCCTAAGAATACAACACAGCTCTGTGCAGCAGTACGCCCCAGACAACAAGGAAGATCAAACCAGAGCTTTGAGGCTGAGCACATACTCTCATTCCAGTGGAAACCTGTGACCACCCAAGGTTGACTCTCAGAGGGCCCATTTAAGATCTATCACTGAGTTTGTCCAAGAAAACAACTGAAGTTCTGATTTGCAGTCTTTAAGCACATAAGAAACCAAGAAATGGGAAATAGAAGGCACATTTCTTTCTCCACTGCCTCACCAAATGTCAGATTATTAAATACCAAATGGTATTTAATTCTGATGAATATCAAAGTTTTATTTCCATCCTGGACATGTCTTCAAAACTATAGGCTTACAAATGCAATTGCCTGCTTTGTATTTCTCCCTGCATATCTATTATAAGTCTACCTATATATACATATAACTTTAAAGTTTTGGTCTTTCTCCTTCTATTCCTGTATAGTTGTCTCCTCTGATCCCTTGGATCTCACACATTATTACATAATCTTTTTTAAAAAAGCAAGCATTTGGGGCCGGGGATGTGGCTCAAGTGGTAGCACGCTCGCCTGGCATGCATAAGGCACTGGGTTCGATCCTCAGCACCACATAGAAATAAAATAAGGATATTGTGTCCACCTAAAAGAGAAAAATATTTTAAAAAAACAAGCATTTGCAGAACAATATTCCAGGCTACAGAGACTGTGCTACGTACTGGGAAACCAGAATATAAAACAAGAGAAAATCTGTGCCCTCAAAGGACTCACATTGTCCTCCAAGTATTTACTGTGTCTGAATGTTGTAATGATACAGAACAGAAAGGGTAGAGAACTCAGAGTGGTTCTGAGGAGGTGACATTTTGAGCTGCTCCCTGAAGGATGACACGGAGGTGCTGTCTGGGGAGTATGGTGGCCTTATCACTCCCAGGTAGTTAATCTCGTGGGCCAGCTATGGTCTTGAGGCTTGCATCTGCTGATGGAATGTGAGCTGAAATGATACAGGCTACGTTGGAGAAGCTTTCAAAGGCATCACCAGGTTACATTCTTTTCCTTCTTTTGCAAGAATATTATGAACCAGAAACAGGGTTTTCCCTTCAGCCTGGATCTCAGACAAAAGACAACCATGGAAAAGAGCAGCAGCCAACATAAATGTTAGTGAGGAATAAAACTTTGTTGTCATAAGCCACCAGGATTTTGGGGTAGTTTATTGCTGCATTTAAGTGAGTAAAGATGACTAATACAAATATTGGTACCAAAGGGGAGTGCAATAGGAAACCCACGATGCATAGCATTGGCATTCAGATTAAGTGGTAGATAGCAAGGAGACTTATTGGTGACTCATGTTATTTAGTGGAAAAACAGTTGGTTAAACTTTTGCTTGTGATAATTTTGGAGACAGTTTATGTACATATATAAAGCTATACATATAAAAATTCTGTGTAAAAATTAGCCCCAGACTCAATAGTATACAAATGTAAGCATTTACTTCTTACTCATGTGTCCACAAGTTGGCTTGTCTTCCTCTGAGCTAAAGTAGTCTTGTCTGGGCTTAGTGCCAGCTCTATGCTGAGTTGGATGTACCCCATGTATTTCTTGAACTTCTTGGACTATTAGCTTATTATATTAACCTATTTGTTATTGCTATAACAAAATACCTGAGGGTAAGGAACATAAAGAAGATTCTTTAGCTCACAATTTTGGAGGCTAAAAAGTCCAAAGTCAGGTGGCTTCAATAACCTCATGGCAGATGGCATCATGGTGCAACATACACAAGAGGGACTACATGGTGAAACAGCAAGACAGAAGAGGAAGGGGCCAGTCTTGCTCTCTTATAACAATCCATTCTTACAGGAACTAACTTGGATCCTGTGAGATCTACACCAGTTTCTCCTCAGAGTGGGACCCCAACGGCCTAATTGCCTTGAACTCTGTCACACGTCTCAAGGTTCCACCATCTCCCAACATCATCACCCTGAAGACCAAACTTCCTACACATAAACTTTTGGGAGACACACATAAACTGTATCCAAAACATCACACTCACGGAGGCATGTTCTCCTTGAGATGAAATGTAGCAACAAAGAAATACACTCCAGGAAGAAAGGCAGTAGATGTTTGCTAAACCATAACATAATCTGCCCAATTGCTAATGAACTTGTGGCTGCGGGTGAATCAGTGAGAAGGCACACATACCCTGTGGCCATGTGGCTAGGTGTTAGCTGTGGACCAGTGCTTAGTAGATTCTGACCTTGGGCAAGCCACAGTTTCTCTAAATACCAGTTTCCCAATTGGAAAAACAGTGAAAAACTTTCAGTATTTTTGCAAGGAATGGAAATTTTAGCTAACCCAAATAAAAGTAGTGATTGGGTGATGGTGTAGGTATAATTCAGGGAATAGAACTCCTGCTGGAGTCCAAGGGAAACTCAGCAAGGAGGTGCCCTCAGGACAGAGGACTAGGCAGCTCAGGGGGACTTGGTCTATTGTTCTGCTGTTAGTCTTCCTCAGCTGAACCCAGGGATGTTTCTCTTCTGTGCAAGTTCATTTGTAGGTGTGTTTGTGTTACCACGATGTGTATTGCAGTCATATAGGTATAAAGCTGAGGAGAACATTTTTCTCAACAGGATCACTCTTAGGCTTTGATAAATCGTCTTGTTTGGACAGTGTAATCCAAAGAGAAATTTCAGGTCTTCAAATTTTTTTTTCTGTGATAATAATAGGATTTGTTTCACTCCTCAGATGGAGGACGAAGCAGAGATTAAAAAAAAAAGGCTGTTTAGCACCCTTCAGTTTGGAGTAAAGTAAAAAGAAAATGCCAGGGTGAGAATATTTTTTCCCTAAAAATTTATGAAGCATTAGCATTTCAAGTTTGGGTCAGCATGGAGTGGGGTTGAAACTGTACCCAGTTGACAGTGAGACAGAGGAAAGAACTGTGAATACCCAGGACCTGAGAAAATGACAGATATATAAAGATTTGCATAACAAACATTGGGCTTTGGGGAGGTTTGAATCAAATTTTACCTAAATGCGATTAGCACTACACCAGATCTGGGCCAGCAGGACCCCTCCCCAGGGTCTAGCTCCTCAGAGAGTCCCTTTCAGGATTTGTCCAGTAGAATTCATCCCCATTGGATAAGGAGTTTGTGGAGTCAGGGGTACCCTGACTGTGTCCATGGGACCCAGAAACCCTGTTCAAATGGTTCCAAGCTGGCATGGTGGCCTGCATAGACATCTTGACCACTGTCCCTTCTCAGCAAGGTATTTCACTCCACCAGTGCATACTTTGGAGCCAAAGGAGTGGCTTAAAGTCTTTATTTGCAAATGTGTCAATAGAAGTTGGGTATCTGGATCCAAGGATGTCCAAACATTCATACAAGTGAGCCAGAGGAGAGAAGAGAAAGATGTGGCCAGGAACCTTCAAGGGCTAGTGCCTACCCCAGCCCCTGATATATTAGAGGAAGGTCACCTCTGAAAGGCAGCAGGGTCCTAGCTTGCATCCATGCAGCATTATCTGAGGGGGGCCCACAAAGTCCTGCCTGTGATACTGGGTATGCTTGGAGCCATCCTGTCCTGAGAAATAACCGTAGACCTCCTCCTAACTGGTAATGAGGCAGAAGAAAATCCAGATGTTCAAAAGCTCACCATCTCCATTTGTCCCTGTAAGAAAAACATGTCATGTGCTGCCACCTGTAACGTGAACCAGGCAAGACTGGGTTTCCACACAAGGCCATCACGTCTCCATTCCAAATGCCAGAATGTTCTCTTTGGAAAGTTTATGGACAGCTCATATCCTGCCTGTTTGCCTTTAATAAAAAAATGTTAAATAATTTTTCTTTAATGGGCCAGGAATATGTATCCTCAGGACTTTTGCTTCTTTAAACATCCTGAGGGCTATAAAATCCCTGGGACTGGATGGGCTGCCATTGCAGGGGTGTGCCCGACTGGCCTGGTTTGTGGGGTTCTCCCTGGTTTATGGGGCTACAGCTGAACGGGGAGAAGAGTCTAGCCTTACATCATTGCTCATTTAATTGTGCCTGTCCTTTATCTGCATTCTTCCTGCCGCTTGACTGAGCAAACTCAAAGCTTTCTTTCTCCCAGGGCCATTTTTCTTTGCCTGAAGAGACTTCAATGCTTTGCCACACCTCCACCAGCCCCACAGGACTGTGTGTGTCTCCTCTGTCCCTCGTCCTTCTTCTCCAGGCATCTACCATGGGCAGGGAGAGGAAGGAGCTTTGAACTTGGGATTGGATGATTAGGTTACAAATCCAAGGCTCTTCACTTACTGACTATATGACGTTGGGCAAATCAACTAAAAATGCCACTTTGGGAAAGAAGCTAGGCTTTCATTTATTTCTTTAAAAAAAAAAACCAAAAAACTTCACCAGGCTTACTACGTGTTGGGCAGCATGAGAGGTATAGGAAACAATAAGATAAATAGTGAGCAACTGCCTTGTGACTTAAGGGCTTGACCAGCTTAGCAACACGCTGTTCTCTTTCCAGGCAAGTTTTGAGTGTCAAACGCATGAATTTTCTAACAGTGCATCATCTCTAAGAGCCACTGAGGAATCGGAGGGTGCTGATCAAAGAAGGTGTCTTCCCACCTTACTTCAGAGGTGTTTACATGTAGTTAATATGTAGTAACTGCCTGAGCTGAGAGCATCTACCCGTTTGGTGTTTATGACTGTCATTTTTGTAACCACAACTTCCTTTAAAAATAAAAGTGGGAGCATGCTAAAGTCCAAGTTCTGATGATTTGAAAATCAGGTTCCCCTGGGGTATTGCAAAACTGAGCTTGGGGCCTTAGTGGAAGATCTTTCTCATTCAGAGAAGGGGAAGGCCACAGGAGAACTCCAGTCTGACAATGAAGATCATCGTATACTGGTGGAGCCAAAGGGTCAGGAGTTACAATCAGAAAAATCTGAATACAAATCATAACATAGAGAAAGGAAATTTTCCATCCCTGCAAGCTCCTGGAGCCATTGATTGGAGTTACAGATACCGCTGTTCTCTCAGCAGAAATATATTAGGACCATATGCAAAGATAAATATTCTAGTCTGAACAAGATATGAAAACAAGAAGCAAAGAGCCAGCCAGTGGGGGACCCGGTGGACTGCTGGGTTTCCACCCACACTAAAGAATACTCAGACCCACAGGAGGTGGGGATTCTGTTCACCCTTTCATTTACTCATTTATTCAACAAATATTTATTGAGCACCTGCTGCGTGGTGAGAATTCAGAAGGAAGCAAAACCTGGCACAGTCCCTGCCTTCGAGTGTGCTAGCAAAGGACACAGATACTAACTGAACGATCACACAAGCTCATCTGCCGTTGTGGTGGCGATGATGGCTATGAAGGGAGGTGTGTGGAACCAGGGAGATTGTGACGAAGAGAGTTGATCCTTCAAGAGAACACAAAGCAGGCTTTCAAGCCACAAGTCCTTCTCTGTCTCTTCTGTTTTCTTTTCCATCATCATTTAAGAACCTTTGTGATTACATTATGCCCACTTGGATTGTCCAGGATCACCCCCACCCCCATCTCAAGATGTCACCTTCATCACATCTACAAAGTCCATGTTGTGTGTAAGGTAACAGAGTCACAGGTCCTAGAGATTAAGCTGTGAGCGTGTCTGGAGTCATAACTCTGCTCACACCACTGAGATCTATATTCAAACCTGAGGAGGAATTAAAGAGGGAGGAACAGAGGAAGACAGTGTCAGCTATAAGCAACTGAAGATCATATTATAAATGCACTTGAGATCTCCTCAAGAAAGTGGACAGCAGGTTGGCTGTCTGGGCAGGAGTAGGGCTAGGGAAATAAGAGGCAGAGCCCAGAACTTAAAGCCCCAGTGACATGTTTATGATGTATAGGGCTGGTCCTCCCTCACTGCTTGATAATCCAATGGTTGTGTGTATTGACTTGAAAATACACAGATCCTGGCCCTGTGTCCTGCTCTCTGTGGAGCAGGGCCACCCATGACAATCAGGGGTGTTATTTCTCTAAAAGCATCACCCTTGCCCTTGGAAGGAGCCTGGTTTCCTGCTCTTCTGGAGATTCCAAGTATGCACTGTTTATTAACACCACCATCCACCCCCTCTCACACACCTCTTCCCAGAAAAATCAAAATTGGTCTAATCATATTTTGTGTTTCCCTAGTAGAATTTTTCCAGTCCTAATTTTTCCAGTTCACTTTTATGGTGATATTTTTTCTTCCCTTCTCATCTTCCTGGGGCATGAAATTTCACCACCACCACTCGGGTATGGGATACTAAGTACAAAATCTCAAGGGCCTTCAGTGGCACAACTCACAGGGTTGTGAAGAGCAGAAAATTAAGGCTGAGTGGACAGTTGCTCTTGGCAAGGTTTTTCAGACACTGACCCAAGGCCTTGCCTATGATGCCACCTTCCCTTCTGTCCGACCATGCACAGAGTTCAAGTTCTCTCCAGTCCAGTTCAAGAGAACACTTTCCTAAGAGATCAGGGCTACATGAAGGTAGGGTAAAGGTAGAAGATTTGATGACTAGGCTGGGGCTTTCCCAGAAGTCTTTGCAAGCTAAACAAAGACATAGCAGTAAAGGAACAGTGAGGGATTCCCAGCATTGCAGTCAGGAGATTCCTCAATTCACTGTGAAAACAGAGGCCTAATTTTATCTTCTAAAAGCCAATTTCTTCTTGTCTCTCCCTTGGAAGCTTCCATAAATTAGCATTAACTCATTTATTCTTTGTGAGGAAAGAAAACTTGGGACCCGACTGAGAACCATGATGACTAGAGGTTGGGAAGGGTGGACTACGGAAGGCTGGATTTGATCAGTGCACTTTGAAGGCATATGTTGGAATCTGGCAATGAACCCCATGAGTCTCTACAGTTGATAAATGTTCATCAAAGTATCATTTAAAAAGTGAGAAATCTTGAGTAATAGCTAAAATCTACTGAGGCTTTGCTTTCTAGCTTGTAAAGGCCAGGATCAGAACTTGGAAGAAGTTGAGGTTTCTTCTTTTTACACCTCTATGCAGAGCCCAGGAGACACTCCTCCTGTGCTTCTCACCTACAAGAGGCAGGTAATAATAGTCTTATGTCATGATAGAATATGTGACAGCTGAGATAATGTGTGAAAAGCACCCAGCACCCAATAAGCTTTTACTAACTATTCACTAAGAGCGAAGATAATGATCATGATGATAATGAATTCCTCAGTTTTTCTAACCTTCCATTCTGGTTACGTTCTTGGGCTTTAAAAACATAAGGACACTTAGAAACATGTCTAGTATTTTTTTCCAACTTCACTGGAAAAGAAAATTCTAGCAACTTACACCGCCCCTTGCTCAACTAGCCTACCAGTCATACTCTGATCAAATTTACCTTAAAGAATTGCATATTTGGTGGAGTAGTGGTGGGGGGGTACTGTCAGTTACTCTTTCTAAGCAACTGTTGGGCTGCTATGGAGATGTTGGAATGTTCTAGGAGAGCTTGAGAGTTAGGGAATTCTTTTTTAATTTATCAATTTATTTTTTATTTACACATGACAGCAGAATACATTACCATTCTTATTAAACATATAGAACACAATTTTTCATATCTTTGATTGTATACAAAGTATATTCACACCAATTCATGTTCATACATGACTTTAGATAATCATGATCATCACATTCCACCATCATTTCTAACCCCCTGCCCCCTCCATTTCCCTCCGACCCCTCTGCCCTATCCAGAGTTCTTCTATTCCTCCTATGCTCCCTCTCCCTATCCATTACGAATCAGCCTCCTGTATCAGAGAAACATTTCTATGGCATCGAGTTCTTTAGCTCCTACCACACCCACCCCCCATCACTCCTCTCAAAAGTCAAACCCTTAAATCACCAGGTCACACATTCCCTCTAACCTCACAGGAACTTGAAGTTCAGAGTAGACTGTGATGATGATCTGCTGGAATTTTCTCTCACTTCCAAAAAACCAAGTTGATTAGGGATTGACAAGTGTCTCAGTTTTCCTAAAGGTCTCCTCACAGTGCCTGTGCTCTTTCATGACTTGCCCCCAGAAGCCCTTTGCCATCTCCCCCAGGGGGTCTAAATGCCCATTTACAAGACTCACATGGGGAAGGAAAAAAAAGAATACCAAAAAGATGGTTCATTGCTCAATGCAGCCCATGACAACACATCCCTCAGCTTCTCCTTTTCGCAGTCCATAAACTGCTCTGTAAAATTTAAAAAGCGTGAATTTACAGAGCCCAAGAGGAGCCAGGAGGTGAAGTCCCATCTCCAATCGATGGGCCAGGCATACTGATGAAGCAGGAATATGAGGTTGTGCCAATTTCTGACCAATAAAACATCTTTCCTGCCTTTCCAAATTCGTGACCTTCTCTTTCCCACAGAACACGAAGTGGGAACACAATGAGGGGTGAAAGGTCAGCAAAAAGTAACAAAACAAAATGCAGTACCCAGAATGCCTTGGGATTCTTGGGCACAATTGGGTCACAGTGACATCTCTTCTGGAACTTTTACTGCTCTGTGAATCCCTTGGTCAACCTGCCTACCTCTGTGTCCTCTGGTTTTCTATTCCAGGGAAATATGGTTTCATCACTAGCAAAAATTATTGCTAAAATTGTTCCAGCTGCAGATAGAAGCCTAAAGATCCTGTGGAAATTGGGGTGACTCCGTAAATCCTGAGCAGTGGTTGAAGAAGCACCGGGCAGATTTGGGAGACATGGCTGGGCTATTCTGGCTTCGTGACTTTGGCAGGCTACTGTAAACTTTCTGAGGTTCAGCTTCCCACTCCGAAAGGACATGACTTGCCCCAGAAGCCCTGGAGAGGATCTTGAGATTTCTTGGTCTGATGTTCTCTATTTCTTAAGTAAGTTTGAAACAAGAGAGAGACTGTCAGGGAGTGCATTATGGGAAATAGGAACTGAAGCTGTCTAGGTTCTGAGCCCTTAGCTCGAGCTTCTAAGTGACCATGTAACCCCATCCTGCCCATTGGCTACCTCTACCAAAGATTGAATTGAGTTGTATTCACATGGTTGGAAATCCAATTCTAAGAAGAAAAAGAGATAGATAGATAGATAATGAATTAACATTGATTAGATAAGAAAAATATCATGAAGACATCAAAATATCAAATAATGGAGCTATTAGAATTATGATAATATGCCTTGACTATCTGTTCAAAGATTTTAAAAAAGTGTCTTGTCTGTGGTGAAAGAATGCAGCCACATAATATTCCCAATAAACTTCCCAAGAGGATAATAAATTTGGTTTACCATCACCCACTTTGTGACATGTTGTATCTGTGGCACCGTCTTAGTCCAGTTTGAGCTGCCATAACAAAATACCTGTGATTGGTAAATTTAAAAAGATTAGAAATTTATTTCTAATAGATCTGGAGACTGGGAAATCCAAATCAAGGAGCCAGGGGTTTGGTGTCTGGTGAGGGCTACTCTCTGCTCCAGGATGGTATCTTGCTGTTGTATCCTCTGGAGAAGAGTTATACTGTGTCCTTGAGTGGCAGAAATCTAGCAGGCAGAACACTGTATGGAAATATTTTTCTACAAGGGCCTTCATCTCATTCACAAATGAGGAGTCCTCATGGCCTAATTACCTCTGAAAATTCCCATCTCCTAATACTATCACTTTGGCCATTAAGTTTTAACACGTGCATTTTGAAGAGGACACACTCAGACCACAGAGGCGGTGGAGGAAAGAGGGAGTACAGATGAGTTTCTGTTTGAGTAATGACTTACTGTATGCTTATCTGCCAATAACTTGAGCAGGACAAAAATTAGATATGGCCCCCCATGATTCAAACCACTGGAGCTCAGAGAAAGTTTTGTTTAAGCAGTTAGTGGGGTTCAGGCTGGAGCAATAAGCAGAATGTTCAAGGGACCATCCAGTCCAAGATGTAGATATAGAATAGGGATTTTTCCAAAATTAAATTGTCGGGGATAGGGAAGCTTATGACAGTCCCCAGGCATGTAGACATTCCAGGCTGCTGGGACAGAAAGATTAATATCTAAACTAGAAGGTAGGCTAGTTCCTCCGTTGGGTTGGATCATCTTTGTTGTCCAGAATCTAGAAGTGGTTTATCTAAGGGGATGGGAACTTGTAACCAAATTCACTCATTCACTTGCCAGTGGCCCCTGAAGGCACCATGTGGCAAACTGGGAGCTTCTTCAGGCTCCTCACACTCTGCCTGGTGACTTCCAAGATGGATCATGACCACTGGTTCCTATTGAATGCACAATCAGTAAAGTTTGACCCCTTCTTCCTTGCCAAACCTTTCTTTCTTTTGTTAAGGTAATAGGATGAGGGAGAGAGCATGCATGTAGATGTTTTCAATTTGGAATGAGAGAGTATCATGGGTTTTGGATGCTGGCTCTATAAATATTCTGTAAATACTCCCCAAATTGCCTGAGCTGCTTCCTCCAGGCCTGCTTTGTCAACAAAGCTGTCTGAGGGGCTTGCCAGGGAGCAGGGAGCCTCAGGGCCAGGAAGATAGTCTAGAGGTGATGTGCAAATCTGAGCTTTGGAGAAAAAACTCAGAAAGAATAAACCTTTGCACTGATGCCTGGCAAGTAAAACTTGCTCTGTAAATAATATTTATTTCCTTTTTAGTACAATCTGGAGTTTGGTGGTTTTATATTTTTTTCTTAGTTTCCTCTCTTGATTGTATATGGATTCTCCACCCAAAATGGCCTTTTGAGGTTTCAATACATACATCTGGAGTGTGTTTGAGTCTGTCAAGGGGAGATGTCCTGGCCTTGTGATTTAGGTAGATGGGGCTGGACGAGGTCAGCCGCATATTTGAGAGTTCAGTTCAAGGGCCTCTAACTGGCAAGGAGCAGTCACTTCCTCCCGGACTACCAGCCAAGTGCATGCTCTCCTCAAAGTCACCGAGCTGAAGATAAACATGGAGCCCATAATAGCTTTTTCATTTGATCTCCTTTACTACATGTTCCACACTTTAAATTCCTCTGCTCCACTCCTGTATTCTTCTGGATCTTTCAGAACAAACATTGAAGTAGGGAAAAGAAGCCAACTGCCCTCTTTCCTCCACCCTTCCCATCCTTTTTGAGTGACTCACTTGAACTAGGACAATTAATCTTAATCAGGACAGTATGACAGCAGAAGAAGACATTCACAGTGAGGCACTTTAGTGCCAAAAACTGGTGAGGCAACCAGCTCCTTCCTGTGGGCTGCAGTGGGGGTGATGTGGGATGATTTGGTTGTTTTAAAAATAGCATTTTGCAAAATGAGAGCTGCCTGCCTGTATCTGCAGGATGGACCGCAGGACAGGGGTTGTGTAACACCTGTGCTAACCACTGAGTGAGCAGGCACTTTTAATAGTGTTGGCCGGGAGGTGATACAGGCCACCAGGCCCCAAGGATCAGCTCTACCTTAATCTCCGGGGGAGATTAAGGACAAATAATTCCTCATGTTTGTACTGGTTATTTTCTCTGCAGAACTCAGAGCTTCTGTGCATGTATCCTTAACAATTATCCTCATTTTCTGACAGGTGCAATTACTCATCTCCTCTCTTTTGCCCATCTCCTGTTTTGTTTTCTCCATATGGGTCACACTTTTCAATAAGCCATGGCTACACCTGGTACCCTCGAAAGGCTTTGGTGAACACAGTGTACTTGTTGCAGAGAGGCTCAGCAAGTCCTGAAATGACCAGGAGAAATCACCTCATCCCCTCCTGAGTGTGGTCTCATCTTTTCATTTGCAATTAGTTGATTGAGTCTTCATTAGCAGGATGTCTAGTATTACTTTCTGGAGGTTCAAGAACTCCAGGGATATAGTCCAAAGTGCACAGTCCTTCTTCCAAAAACAGAATAGAGAGGGAACTGGAGCATCTAATCTGTCCAATTATGAGTCAATATTGGTTCTGTTCCTGCCTCAGGTGCCACAGCTGCCCCTATGGAGATGGATGGGTGCCACTTCTGTGGTTATGCCTGAGTATAAACACAGGCATCAAAGCTACACATAGATACCAAAGTCCTGGCACAATGAATGATGATGCAAGAGAAGCTGAGTTGGAGGTGCTGGGGTGTTGATAGGGGCTTCCAGTTCATTAAGGGTGAATGACCTCCCATAGACTCCACTAGGACCATTCTATCCCAACTCCTAATGTTCTAATAAGGTCTCTCTCCCAGCCTGTTCTTCAGTCCCATTGTGAATTTGCCTTTCTCCTCTGAATATATTGTACAAAGTTTCTTCACAAAAAGGGAAGTCATTTCTGTGGTCTGCTTCTAGGGCCTGGCTGCCTGATCCCAGATAAAGAGTCCGACATATTTATTTTCTGTATCCTGCATCATCATGCACACTACTACTGTACTGGGACAAAAGAGATATGCATTGGTCAAATTGTGCTCCAGTGCATCTGACAGCACTCAGATGTATTACATTGTCACTGTCCCAAGAATGGGTCATAGTTTAAGAACAAACTCCCCTCCCATTCCTCCATTTTGAGAGTATCATTTGGGGTTAACAGGTTCATGTTGACACTGCATTTTCCAAAGTCTGCTGTCATTCCTTCATCCCATAGACCTTTACTGAGCACGACACTATGTCAGGCATTCATCTGGGATATCGTAGGGCCAAGATACAGAATAGAGAATCTATACACAGTAACTATGTATTCTCACCAGGAAAAGCAAGATACATGCATTAGCAACTGTGATATAAAATAAAAAACAAGATTTGGGTGTCCTAGAAAACAGCCAGATGCAAAAACCATAATGCTACATTTTTGGGGGGCGGGGGGGTGAGAATAGAAATGCAAGAAAGGAGAAATGAGCAAAAACTGATATGAGAAAAAAAGAAGAACAATTACAAGGGGTGTTGACCAAGCAGGATACAACTTAGTAGTAAGGACAGTTAATTGCTCAGTCTCAAGGAGAATTTCCTGCCTTAGGAAATTTCATGGTGGCTAGGAGAAGGAGAATGGAGAAGAAATTGTATACTGGCTCCTGTCTCCCACCAGGAAAAGTTTCCATCTAGGAAGCATTAACTCCCCTGGAGCCTGTGCTCTGGCACATATGTACTGAGAAGCATGTCGAGCCTATTGGGTCCAATGTCTCAGAAGATGGGCCAAGACAGGAGGTAAGAGGCTCAGATCACAGGCATGAAGCAAGGCCCTGCCAGTCTACTCTTCCATGCAGTTGGCCAGAACCCACACAGAGAGGCTGAGCTCAGCAGCAGCTGGGGCAGAACAAGTGCCAAGGGCTCCCTGAAGCACCTAAGTCCAAGAGGATCTGAAGTGACATAAGGAGAACTTGATCCAGAAAACATAAATAAGCTCCAGATAAAGGGTTTTAAGGATTCAGAGAGTAGAACTTGCTCTTAGAAGTGTAGTTGGGACCAGGAGTTGAGGGACGACTTTTAGAAGAGGCAAATCTTTAAGTATGTCTTTGCAGAATGGGGCCGAATAGCTGTGTGTATGTCTGTGTGGCGGGGGAGGGGGGTTCTAGAAAGGGCTTCCCATAAAAAGGAGCCAAGATTACTGCAGGGACATGTAGGACAAGTGGATCATAGCGCAGGGCTCAGTTTGGCCAGGGGATGGGAATATGAAGAAATATTGAGGGACAAGACTGAAAATGTAGGGAGCCAATCAAAACCACTCTAAGATTTCATCTCATTCCAGTCAGAATGGCAGCTATTATGAAGACAAACAACAATAAGTGTGTGCAAGGATATGGGGAAAAAGGTACACTCATACATTGCTGGTGGGACTGCAAATTGTTGCAGCCAATATTGAAAGCAGTATGGAGATTCCTTGGAAATCTAGGAATGGAACCACCATTTGACCCAGCTATCCCTCTCCTTGGTATATACCCAAGACTTAAAAACAGCATCCTACAGTGACACAGCCACATCAATGTTTATAGCAGCACAATTCACAATAGCTAAACTGTGGAGCCAACCTAGATGTCCTTCAGTGGATGAATGGATAAAAAATGTGGCATATATACACAATGGAATTTTACTCAGCAATAAAAAAGAATGAAATCATGGAATCTGCAGGTAAATGGATGGCGTTGGAAAGATAATGCTAAGTGAAGTTAGCCAATCCCTCCAAAAAACAAATGCTGAATATATAAGGAGACTCATAGTGGGATAGGGAGGGGGAGCATGGGAGAAATAGATGAATTCTAGATAGGGCAGAAGGGTGGGAGGGAAAGGGAAGGGGCAGGGGGTTAGGAAGGATAGTGGAGTGTGATGGACATCATTATCCAAAGCACATGTATGAAGACAAGAATTGGTGTCAACATACTTTATATACAACCAGAGATATGAAAAAATTGTGCTGTATACGTGTGATAAAAATTGTAATGCATTCCACTGTCATTTGTTTTTTTAAAAAATCAATAAAAAAAATGCACGGAGCCACATGGAAGATCCAGGGTGAGGGGTTTTGGTTAGAGTCTTCAGTCAGTGGAGGACCAACTGCTGCTGTTGTGGTGAATGTCTTAATTTGGAAATTTCAGTCCCCCTTGTTCATGAATCCTGTTCTGTGTATTCAGACTCTTGGGTATATTCAGACTCTTGGGTATATATTTTGAATGAGAATATTATGAACTAGAATTTTGGAATTTCAGAGATCTATGGGACAAATTTTAAAGCTCTGTGTATTGTTCTTTCCAATTCTCAGATGAATAAATTTAGACCTGGAAAGCTAAGTGGTTACAATTCTTGCTTTTCTTGTTTTTATTATTTGTAGAGCCCAGGGATAGATCTGGCTGAGGCATGGGCTGAAGGAGGTGCTCAAATGTTATGCCCAGGACTCTGCCTTCTCCACCTCTCTACCCTTCACCTCCCTGTCCTGGCTCAGTCTCAGACAAATGCCACTTCAGCGGTGACAAGACTCAAGACTCAGCTCTAGCCTTCCATCATACCAGCTGAGCAGGCTTGAAAATGGGCAGCAGGTGGGCGATAGAATGTCCCATCAAATGCAAAACAAAACAAGGGATTCTGGCTAGAAACTGGGGAAATGGAAAAACAAAAATGTTCACTCCTGGAATCTGAAATGGATTGGCCCCCTTGGAATTGGAGCCTGGCCCTGACTAAATTGTCTCCTAGATTTGGTGATAGAGGACACATGGGTGGAAAATAGACTTGGCTACATTTTTTCTTAAATCCCCTAGGAAAAGATGGTCCCGATGAAGGCCTGAATTCCCAGGAAGAAGTCCTGTTTGATCCTTTTCAATAAAGGAGATCATATCTTTATCCTGTGTGCAGTAATGGGTTTTCAGGCCTGCTCCGCCTTTCCTCTGCTGGAGAACCTAAAAAAGGTTTCCCTCTGCATATTCCATGAGGGGTGGCTGGTGCTGGATGGTGGCCTTTAGGGCCTGAACGAGAGCTTAGGCCCCTTATCAAAAGATTAGATTTTTTATAAATTGTCCTTGAGAATGAAAGATGGAACTTCAGCATTTCTTTTATTTTCTTTTTCTTTATTTGAATTAACATGAAGTCAAATTAGATCTTAGAGTGAAATTGATTGCCACATCATTTAGACATGTTGGCACAACATTCCAAAAATAACTCAATAAGAATGGGTTTTTCTTGGAATTTATCACTGCTTGTTAGTGAGAGCCCAAGCACAACTTTGTGCTAAAAAGGAATGAGACTCAGGGAATGGAAATGACAGTGGAAGAGAGAAAGGAAATCCAGGCAGGCAGTCGGCTTTCATTATCTGTGATGTCTGGAGCAGAAACAGAAAACACGAGGCAGAGAGGGACCACCATCCTGTGTGTCAGACTCCCTGTTTTCTCCAGGTCTCAGCAGAAACTGATGGTCAAAGGGAAAAGAGGAGGGTGTCTCGGGTTCAGAGGATGTCGCTCCTGCCGTATTTTCTCAGCTTTTGAACTGAAGCACTTTTTAAAAATATATTGGTTTTAATGAAGAGGTCCACAGGTTCAGAATATAATGAAATAACATAAATATGTAGGAGCAGTGAACAGTAACAGGAGGTCAAGGACAGAGCAGTGTACCAACCTGATGACCAGGCATGAGGACAGGCCCTGCCATGGTCACTCCATCACCTGAGACAAGCCTTGTCACTGCTGTGAACTTCTCTTAACATTTAAAATGGAGAAGAAGCGTAGTTAAGATGGCAGTGAGGGTTAGGGGAGCACATCTTCATCTTTACAGAGCTTCTCACATCCAGGCAGTGCAGACAGAGGACTCAGGCCTTTTCATGGACAATTCCTCTTTCAGGTGCCACTACTGTTAGGCTAGAAATGGAATTTCTTGCCAGGGCCAGAATTATGCACTTGGATTCCCCACCTGTGACTTGATATATAATGTTTGAACTCTTTCTGACTTTGGGTCACAGTGACCGTGGACATCTGTGGACAATGGCAAGTCTATGCTGCCTTCATCGTGGGTGCCCCAAGGCCTTTTCTCCTCTCACTTTGCCCATCTCCCTGGTCATCTTATGCATGCCTGTGGCTGTCCATTTCTCCAGCAAGTGATGGCCCTAAATCTATATCTTTAGCTTCAACTTCTCTTCTGAGCACTGCTATCTGCTCAACCACCTGCACTCCTATCTGAGACTGAATTGTTCCATCTCCTTTTCTCTGTCAGTGTCTTTGTCAATTCAGGTGCTATAACAAAATACCATAGACTGAGTAGCTTAAATAGCAGATATTTGCTTCTCACAGTTTTGGAGGCTTGAAGGCCTAGATAAGGTGTTGGTGGATTCAGTATCCAGAGAGGAATCACTTTCTGTTGTATAAATGTCCACCTTCTTGCTGTATCCTCCCACGGAGACAGCATGTGCTGATCACTTGGTCAGTTCCTTATTAGAAGGGCACTAATCCTAAGAAAGGTACAGTGCTTTCATGACATCACATAACTAATCCCTTCCCAAAGGCTCTACATCCTAACAACATCACACTGGGAGTTAAGACTTTGACCTAGAACTTCATTCAGTCCACAGTGCACCATGCGCAGTGCATGATTCCATTACCACTGTGGGTGCTCAAGTCATGTACCCAGGGGTCATTCCTCACTACTCCCCTTCTTGCCTACCATCTGCTGCAGAGCTATCATAATCATCTGGCTTCTCTTGAGTGTGTCTTTCACATTTATTCAATGTGTCTACTTTTCCTGTATCCTCTCTCCCAGTACCTTATGCTCTTTTCCTCATTCATGCTTGACATCCAAATGGTCTCTCTAACACCATTTTTCCCCTTTCCCATTCTTTATCTATGCTGTAGCCAGAAAAGTTCTTTAAAAAAATCCAGATATTTTTCTCCAGTGATTCATACACTTTATTGGTTTCCCATTAACCTCTGGATAAACTCCAAATTCTTTAATTGTAGCTGAGAAGCCTCACCTTTTCAGTCTGCCCCCTTTCTACCCTCACTCCTCTCCAGGACTTTATTGGACACATGTCTTGTAGTCTGTGCTTAAAAGAGCTGAGTATTCATAAAATATTGTCATTCTAAGAAAAATCCTATTTGTACCTTCACTAGATTCTTCCCCATCCTCAGATCCCAGTTAACTTTTGCTTCCCACAGGAAGCCTGCCTGAATTCCTACTCTCAAACCCCAATAAAAAGTCATTGCCTAGTTCCAGAATTGGAACCAATAGTGTTTTTATTTTCTTTCATCTGAGCATCTTTTACTTAAATGGGACAGTCTCACCAGTACTGAAGAAAACACAATTAAGCTCATCAGCATCACCTTTTACCTTGGTGGGCCCATTGAAAAGGAAGTAGGGGATTCCTAATCCATAGGAAAAGAAAAGGAAGACCTGTGAGGGTTCATGTAGGTGCTTAGAGGGGAGGACACCTGTCATCTCAGCACTTGTAGGTCCCCATAGGGTCTTGTGACCACTGTGCTTCTTGTAGATAGTTCAGCAGTTATGCTGGAAGGTTCTGTCAGCTCAAGAGGCAATAACATGAAAGAGTGCATGTCCTCTGCTCAGATGAGCTGAGGGCACTCTTGGATGCACAACTTTTAAGATACTACTTTCAGAAAATCACAAATATCTCAAATATCATATCACTGAAAGCCAGTCACACTTGAACAAAGTCAGTATTTTGACCATAAGTTAAAGCTACTGTACTTTTGAGATATATCATCTTGTTAACAACTAAAGGTTACAGCTTCATTTGATTTAGAGATTGTTCTGTTGACTAGAGAAAGTCTCATCACATGGTGACCATTTCCTGGGACAGAGGTCTTTAAAAATAGGAGAGAATTTCCTGGGGACTTCTTTGAAGTTACCCTCCTGGGCTGAATTAGATGTACCTTCCAGATCTGGGATCCCATTTACTCCCTTGTTCTCCTATCATGTCTTCAAGTTTATCTCATGGGGGTTTATTTAACACCTCTCATGTCCATCAGCCCATAATCTCTATGAGGGGAGGGACCCATGTCACTTTTACAATGCTATGTTTCCATTCATGAGACCAAATGTGTTTCAGTAAATACCAGTTGGAGAAAAACTTGTCTGTTTGCTGCTGCTCAGTCACTGGTGTGAAAGATGAAAAAGGCCTTTGGCTTCATTTTCAGCTGGGTTTGTCTGCTGCATTCATAAGATAGCAGAGTATCTGCAGGGTAGCTACCAGCTCCTTGGGCTAAGAAAGATCGTAGGAAAAAGCCTGTCATTTGACCAAACTGCAGAATATGGGGAGGGGGATCACAAGAAGAAAAGCAAGGAGCCCCTAAAGCTAGGAGGACCTCAGGGGTCAGAGGTGCTAAAAGCACGCTCAGAGCCACATGGTCCATTTCTCCCTGTAACCTCAGGTTTCACCAACTATTCGACTGATGGAATATGTTCTAAATCCAAGCACTTCATGTCTCGGGCTCCAGTGATCCTGATGAATAACTTCCATTGTTAAGGGCACTTAACAGCACTGCCCTGTATGAACATAAATCTTGCCTTCTCTCCCCCTGTCCATTCTTCCCATCTCACCCCCAACCCAACCCTTATACTCCATTTTGCTCCACAAAGTACTAGAAAGACATTTAATAAATCATCTGAGCAGAAGTAGAATGGCAGGAGAAACACCTAGTCCATCACCACCTTATCCACTCCCTTTGCCAACAGCAAGGTGAAACAAAGACTCCAATATCTTTGAAACATTCAGCATCTGAGGAACATGTGCTGGGCAAGGGTATTCCTTCATTTGCCCTCCTCAGCAGGATGCAGGAGCTTTGCCTTTAATGGGTTTAGAAGCATCATGGAGGCAGTATTTGTAGATTCTACCCACCTTCCTTATCCAAGGTCAGAAATTCTGCATTCTATCCAGGGAAAAAAGCAACAGAAGGGCAGAGATCATTGACATTCTGTCCACTGGTATGTCCCAAACGTCTAGAACAATGCCTGGCACCCAACAGGTGATCCATAAATATTCACTGAACAATGCTGAATGGAGAAAACAAATGGATATTAAAAACAGCAACAAACCAATCGAAATGTTTCTTTAATTTTAAAAACCATATTGGCATTTTCATTAGTCATTTGTCTCCATGATCATATTGTATAAGTCATGGTCTCCTCTTTAAAAGTAACATTTACATATTTTAGTATTTATAGAAGTAACAAAATTTGATAGAATCCAAAACGTAAAAAAATAATTGCACTCATCCCATACCTCAGAGACTAATTCTTCCTTGGACTTCTATCATATAGGCATTCATATGATGCTGAAATGAAAATCATCCCCAAATCTCTGGCCTCTCTCGCTCTCTCTCTCTCTCTCTCTCTCTCTCTCTCTCTCTCTCTCTCTCTCTCTCTCTCAAGATTCATTCACTGTTGCACTTTTCACCATGTCCTATGTGTGTCCTATGTGGGGAGATCCTCAATCTCCAGTTTTAGTACAGCCCTTTCTCCTCAACTCTGGCTCACGGTTTGGTTTCAAGAGTGCACTTGACAGTTTTGCTGGATGACTTTCTTGGTGGTCAGAGCTAGAGAAACCTCTCCTTCTCTGGGGAATGCTTGTTTCCTTGAAACCCCTCTCTGTCTTTCTAGGCATGTAGTCCAGGAACTTCTGGCACCTGGGCCTTCTATGTCATTGACTTGGCACAATCCAGCATGCGATGCTGGGAATCAGACCTTTCCATGTCAGCCCCCCTCTGTCTCTTTCTGAGACTACTGTCATCACCTCAATCTATACACTGTCATCAGGTCAGCCTGATGGAAATATAGTCAAGCTGACACACCCACCCCTTAACTTAGGTACATTTCATGTGTGTGTGGCAAGAACTCTTAAGATATACAAGTGTATGGCACAGTATTATTAATATCGTTACCATGCTGAACATGAACTCGATCTCCAGAACTTTCATCTCCTTCAGCTTTCACCTTGAAGCTCAGCTCCATACGGCTGTCCATGGCTTCTTATAGTTGGAGCACCTTAGCCTGACATTCAAGACTCCCATAATCTGACCAAGAAGTAACTTTTTACAAATCTCCTCCAACTGGCCTTGGGATCATGTTCCCAATATTTCTGAACCTATCCCAACTATGAAGGCACACCAACTCTTCCCTGTGTCTGTGTTTTGCTCATGTTGTTCTGTCTGATGGAGTGTTTCTTTCTCTTGCAATTCTGAGGTGGGTAGAATCTACAAACGCTGCCTCCATGATGCCCCTACACACTCATAGTGGGAGTTATCTTCTACCCTCTAAGTGCCATAAAACTTCACATTTGTCATACATCTCATGTCACATCCAAAGGTGTATCACGATCGTAGATGAATGTACAATGTACAATTAGCTGTGAGCCCCTTAAGATTTGCTCCTGATAGAAGTTGTAGAGGAGCCAAGAGCCAGAGACCACACTTTGCACTTGGGTGGCATATTAGTTTTACTCTAGGCTCTTTTTTCCCTACTTTCTCCTTCCTGAAGGTGGTATTTGGCAAGACTTAGCATACATTAGCATAATAATATACCAGAATTATCATATAAAGGGAAAGATTGAGGAGCCTAAGGAATGGGCCTAATAGTTTATAGCACTTCTGGGAACAGGCTAGAGAGGAAGTAGAAATGGGAGCTCAAAGAAAATAGGAGGTAAAGTTTTCGGGGAAATAAGCACACTTCAAGTGAGGTCTGGTGGCTAGGATGTCATTCATCTCTAACATGTGGGCATTTCCACCAAGGATAGGGGAAATGATCTGCCTATGGGAGCTATCTCCTAACCCTTGTGGGTTATAGGCTCCCATAGACTGACCTGAATGCTGGTAAAGCTAAAACTCTTTTCTTTGAATTTTTAACCTACAAATTTATAAAAATCCTGTTTCTTGAAGCTATAAAGACTGACTTTTCTCACATAATGTGATACCCATAAGTAAGCACATGAGGTCTAATGCAGTCACCCTGAAGTTCCTCAGGAACCCAGACTTCTCCTCTTTTTCAGCTAGTCACAAGATATCGTTGCACCTCCACCATCCTCACATCTGTGTTCTAGGCTTAAAGAAGGCTGGAAGCTTTTACTTGAGGCTTTGACTATGTATTCAAACTTACACTTTATATGGTGTTGGACAGATTTGTGTCACATGAGTGAGCCAAGCTGGAGAATCAAGTGCTTAGCATTGAGGAATGCATACAAGAAGTTAGTTACAAGTGATTTTTAAGTGAGCCAAACTGTTCTGCCTTTTATACTCTCTAACCCTCCCCTACCACATACATTGTCTTTGAAAATAGTAACATGTTATCTAGATTTCAGTAAGAACTGGGTTATGGGAAATATGTGTATTTACTAATGTATTTGTGTACATATGTATTTGTGTATCTGCTTTGAGAGTCCATTGGTATAGGTTGTGATAATTCCATTCCTATTCTTTTTAAATTTTAAAATTTGGGATACTTAAGAACACTGCTTTTAAAAATTAATTTAAGTTTTATTTATTATTATAAAAATTATATCTACTTAAGGTATACAATGGGAGTTTGGATATGCATGTATAAACCCAGTGAACTGGAAATACAGTCAAGCTAACACATCAGCCTCTTCACTTAATTATATTTCATGTGTATGTGGCAAGAACTCTTAAGATCTACTTTCTAAGCAAATTTCAAGTGTAAGACATAGTATTGTTAACTATCATTATCACGATGAATATGAATTAGATCTCTAGAACTTTCATCCTATGTAACTGAAATGGTACCCTTTGGCCAGCGTGTCTGGTAACCACATTTCTACTTTCTGTTTCTATGAATCTGACTTTTCTCATTCCACATATATGTGAGATCACATAGTGTTTTTCTTTCTTTGGCTTATTTCACTTAGAATAATGTCTTCTAGTTTCATTCCTGTTGCTGTAAATGGCAGGATTATCTTCTCGCTTAAGCGCTAAATAATATCCCTCCCCCACGTGTGTGTGTGTGTGTGTGTGTGTGTGTGTGTGTGTGTGTCACACTTTCTTTATCTATTACTTTATTGAAAGACACTGCAGTGATTTTCATATCTTGGTTATTGTGATTAAAGCTGCAGTTTGATTAATCCAACTCCAGGAGACTACATCAACCACCCCTACTCCAGTGAGAGCCTGTTGATGTTCTCTTGAGGAATATGAGAACCCTGGTGTGTGAGACGAAGCAATGCTTCAGCAAATGGAGAAGATATCACCGGCTCTAATTTTTGTCGTTTTTAAGTACGTTGGCATTAACTGCTTTGAATTATGGTCTAAAGGAGGATTTGGATCTTGGACTTTATAATTCCTCTCTGGGATGTTAATATTGGGAGGCAGTTCCAATTCAAGTTTGAATCATTGTTATTAGGATGCCATTGGATTTGGGGTCATACCGCTGTTATTTGGACTTGTACATGACTTCTGATGAATTACGTGGTGCATCTTGGCTGTGACAATTTGAGATGGAGTGTGGAATAGAGAAAGAATTTCAAGTCTAGGGTGTTTAATTAATGTACCATTTTCACCCACTTTGGATCCTCAAGCAAAGGTTACATGATCCACCTGATTCAGAGAGTGCCCAGAATGGAGTGGGGGTTGGTATGAGGAGAAAGAAGAGACAGGCACACCAGGAGGCGAATTACAACCTAGTGGTTAAGGAAACAAAATCTTGAGAGTTATAGAGAGATATTCTCCACTCTTGATTTTAAGAAAGAGAGAATATTTCCACTACCCCATCCAGAAAAGGCACACTTTGTGCCTTGAGTAAACTTTTTAATTTGTTATAATTAGTTATACATGACAGTAGAATGCACTTTGACACATCATACATAAATGGAGTATGACTTCTCCTTCTTCTGGTGGTACATGTTGGAGATTGAGTCCACTTGTTCTTTTATCTCCTTTGGTCTTTCTTCCCTACTGAGCTCATGCAGGTCGGAATCCAGTTCTTCCCACTTGCTAAAAGCTGTCCATAGGAATGACTTCCTCTTTTCTGATTATAGGGGCCTGGTGGGTATGAAGAAGTGACTCTGGGTAAGGAAATATTTTCTGCAGATTCTCACACTTCATTGAGAGCAGATTCCAAGTCCTGATCTGAGAACTGAGAAGTCTTGAGAGGCTTGGTGCAGCCATGCCTGCAGTCCACTTTCCTAAACAGCCTTATTTGTCATCAGAATGATCTCTTGATTGTCTGACTCCTGCATCAAAGTTTCAAAGATGAGGTGGTGGTGTTGGGAGAGATGACACTACCACCTCTATATTTCCAAAAAATATTAGCAAGAGAAATGTTGGTTGAATGGACATCTCCTCTGAAGGATCTTACAAGCCACTCTTCTAAGACAAAATCAGGATGGTAGGGGAGGACTGAGGCAACCTTCAGAGGGAGGAAGAAAGAGGGAAGCCCAAGGCAGATGGGATTTTATGATGTGAAATGTGGTGGGTGACTCACGGAAAAAAGCAGTCTGGAGCCAACAGTTCTCTGTACATCTCTCATAATGAATTTTTTTTTCTGGTAATGTATGGGACCTCCCAGCTTAAAAATATCATAGGAATTACCAAGGGATGCATATCATGAGACATTGAAGAAGCACCTACTGAATAGACTAAATGAAGGGTGAGGATTTCTATCGCATACATTTAATAAGAGATCAAGCCACTAAAGTGAAATATTAAGGGAAAAAAGACAAGAACAAAATCCTGTCTCTCCAATCTAAAGATTGCAGGTAGGACTCCCATTAAGCACTTAATAAAATGCAGGTAGGGCTCATATAAGTGCTTAATATTCAGAGGTGGTATTGGGGATTGAACTCAGGGGCACTGAGTTCAATCAGCCACATCCCCAGCCCTATTTTGCATTTTATTTAGAGACAGGGTCTCATTGAGTTGCTTAGTGCCTCACCATTGCTGAGGCTGGCTTTGAACTTGGGATCTTTCTGCCTCAGCTTCCTGAGCCGCTGGGATTACAGGCATGTATCACTGTGCCCTGCTATATGTATATATTAAATGTCTTTTGTAAATAGTGTGCGCGCACGCACACAAACACACACACACACACATGATATCACGCTGACCTGATGTCTTCTCATTAAACATTCAGATTAAAGTCTTATAAAAGTTATTTCATCAACATTTTAGTCTAAGTCTAAGGACAATATCCTTGAATGACCCCTAGGTGAGATTGCAAATAAAGGAAAATTTGAAGTATTTCTTTTGTGTTAAATGGAAAATTGTTAGGATCATAGATGCTAGGTTGAAAGATGAAAAAAATCTAATCAGGAAATGCAAACGCTAAGATTTTAGCAAATTAACTCCTCCTGATGACTCATCCCAGATGTATTAAGTTTTCATATTTAACAGACTTTTCATTGAAAATACTAAATACCATCTGTCTCCTGTGGATGAGTTAATGTTAGTCTTAAAGCCTTAAAGTTCACATTTCCTAATTCTTTTGTTTGGAAATAAATTACCTTTATGTTGCAGTGGCATGGACTTGGGAATGTAATTTCTTTGCCCAGTTGGGAAAAATAAATTTTAAAAATTCCGAAATGAAGCTCTCAGGTGTGAAATATTCTGTGGGTCAAAAAAGGCTGGTTCTGCACTGAATCCATCCCTGGGGCTCTTTTTAGGATTATGTTACTTGCCTCCTTAGCCAAATCTCAATTCTTCATTATAGCTGAGCCCACATGCAAAGCTGAAGTGGGAAATACCTGTCGAGCTCAATCATGATTCACGGAAAATGTCTCCAAAGGCCAAACTGAAGCCCTCCCACTGATTCCTGCCCCCTTTCCTCAACAAGGCTTCTTTTTTAAGTAGAAAAATGTTATTTGGCTTGTGCAAAAAATATTTGACCTTGCACATTTTGGGTGCTTCAACTATGAATGGGGAAAATAAAGACTTACCAACAATCTTGACACAAATTAAAGAAGGATCATGAAGGATAAATGGGAAAGAGATGAGATTGGCTGTTCTTTTGGGACCTCAGGGACCAAACTCTACATACCATGAGTTTAGTGGAGATGAGCAATGGATCTAATCCCAAGATTTGATTACAGTCCTAGCCCAGTCACTAACTGGCCAGAAACTATGGGCACATGACTTCAACCCCAGTTTTCCCTCCTTCAAGTGATGGGATAGGGCTAAAACGGGCTAAAGCCCATGCAGAAGTTTCATTGATGCAAAATGTGTGAATAACAAAATCAGTGATTTGGGGACAAGTGTTCATGTCACCTGGTGAGCTGGGCTGGCAGCCCCAAGACATGCTCTGGAATCCTGTAGTGTTTGGTTTTGTCCCAGGTTCTCTGTACTCAAATTCTCAGCATTCCAGGCCTCCCATGAACCTTTCTAATGCCTATGGCCACTTGTCCCCTGCACCTGGGCTTCTACCCTTCTGTAAACACCCATTGTATTGCTGTCCCTTTCTTTGTTCTCACTGCTCTCTACTCGGCCTTCTGCCACATTTACCCAAATCCTAATTATGAAAGAACTTTTCAGCCTGTCCTTCCTGACCTCCCCTAATTATCTTGACCCAATACTCTGACTTATTTCCCTCTAACTCATGGTTTCTTAAATTCAGCATAACTGACATTTTGGACCCAATACTTTTCTGTTGGGGGATGGGAGGGTTATCCATCCTATCCATTGTAGGATGGTCAGTGGCATTTCTGCTCTCTACCTGATAGATGCCAATAGTAAATAGTGACACCTGAAAATGTCTCCAGAGATTGCCAGATGTCCCCTGGTGGACTGAAATCACCTGTGGTTGAGAATCACTGTTCTCCGCACTACTCATGGTATAAATGGATCAAAACCAGATCTGGCTCTCTCATTTCTAACTCTGTGACCTTGAGGAACTTACTTAATCTCTCTGAGCTTTAGTTTCCTACATACAGTGGAAGAATAAGGTTTCTGACTAGCAGAATTGTTGTAGCAATCATATGGAGAGACTCAGACACATTTGGGATTTTTCGGTGATCTTTAGGAAGAGCCTTCCAGAAGTTGGTTGCAGTGGACAGAAGGAGCTTTAGAGAGAGAACTGCTTCTAATTCTCAAGCAATGTGCTGGACATTAAGTAACAACAACAATGACATAGCACTTCTGCAGAAACTACTGGGCATCCATCAATGTCCTGAGCACGTTGTGCATGTCACATAAAGGAACAACACACAGTGGTAGCAGAGTGAGGAGGGATTCTGAGGGCATCTCGGTGACTCACATTCAGTGGATACCTGGCCCAGTCCCCTGTCATCCATTCCAGAGTTGTTGGGAGCAAGAGGACGGTGACTAAGGCCTCATAGAACAGTTTAACTGGACACTCCTAGTTGTTCCTAAGTGTCACTGCTGTGGGGTCCCTCTCTTATCCCCTCACACAGAGATGGAGTTATCCTTCTCTATCTCACCAAACTTCTCAGGAGATTCTGGCAGCTGAGGGCTCTAGTAGAAAAGGGTGGTGAGCACTGGCAGAGGAGGAGGAGGGCTGAGGGTGCTGAGATCCTCCAAAACTCAGAGAGCAGCAGCCCAGGCCAGGCCAATGTGTGCAAATGGAGGACAGCGATGGGGGGTCTGGTAGAAATGGCATGGATGGCCAGCATTTCAGAAGCAGGAAGGTTCCTGCACCTGCTGCAACAGAAATGCAGTCTCGAGAAATCTGTAGATGAAGGCTTATGGCAGACACCTTTGGGACCATTCAGGGCACTGGAGTGCTCCAAGAAGCCCTGCCTCCCCTGAAGGGCACAGGTGCTGTGAGGTAGGCATCACCACGGGTGCTACATCCACAGATGGTAAGTGCTTAGTCATCACTTTTTCAACTCTAGAAAATTGATAAAACACCGAGTATAGTTAGACGTCTTCCCTATGCCCCTGTGATAGATTGGGGCTTTTTTTTTTTTTTGAGCATTTCAAATCACCTCCCATAGTCACCTGTTCACAGGGCCAAGCTTCTTGGGAGAATTTCATTCATGATTTCTACTGAACTTATGTAATCCCAGCAATCAGTCTACCAAACAGAAGACAAAAACCATATTTACAGAAATTTGCATGCAGTCATGCTAAGCAGAGTGGCAAGGAATGTACTCCAAGTACCACTTCATTTTGAGCTTTTGTGTGTTTCCATGCAAAGATGATGTCAATGCTGACATTGTAACTCACATACACACCTGTACTAAATAGTCCCCTTGTGGTCTCAATGTCCTTGGAAAAAGTTAATGTAGACTCAGTCTTGGTTTTCTGGCCATTAGCATATTTTCCACCAGATAGACTGGATTAATTTTATTCAACTAAAATGACATATCATGTGGTTATCATTAGTGTTATTGACCAGATACTTATAGCTTTATACTTTCTGGGTACATGGTGAAACTTCATTTTTTGCTGCCTTCCAAACTGGGGTGGTACCATGTCATTAGTACTGGCCAGTGCTTGTGAGTATAAGGGATGAGTGACACTCCCATGGTGAAGTATTTAAGTACTGGCATGAAACCATTCAGAGCTCTCCTTCCCTATCATAGTGATGGGCCATGCTTCAGATGGTGACTGCTGCTCTGGGCACTCTACTGTAATGTAGCAATACAGGACAGAACCTACAGACACAGTACAAAGGATGTGTAGAATAAGTGAGAAATCAATCCTTGTTGTTTGAAGGCACTGATACACAGAAGGACAGAATTGTTACTGCAGCACAACCTCACCTATACTGAGTAATACATGTCAGGACTTACCACCAGCCTCTGTTTTCAGTCCAGTGAAAGCACCAGAACAACTTCCAAACCTTTAAAACATAATTCAAAACCTTTTTATGTTTACTTTGTCATCTACTTCTAATTTCTACTGAACTACACTGTAGTTCCTTCAATATTAGAGGGCTGGAAGGTCTTCTATTCTCAGCATGTATGTATCCTAACATATTCACGTGTAAGAGAGCATGTATTTAAAGATGACAAAGGCCCTAGTATAAATCCACACCACTGTATCAGGAACCTTGCATCATGCCTTGATTTGCATAATGATATCTTACTAGGACACAGTGAATTTTATTTACTTCAAGGCACTATCACAGAAATGATCTCATGCAATGGGCTGGTAATTTTAATCTGACTGGTTTGGTTTTCATTACAAAGTGAAGGGTCACATGGCCAGCTATGGGTGAAGAGGTGGATTCCTTCCAGATACTCTTTTCGCTTGACATGATTCCAAACCCATGCTCCAATGAGGTTTGTGGGCAAAGACACCAAATCTTGCACCTGCATTTACAGAAATTTGCATTTAGTCATGCTAAGCAGAGTGGCAAGAATCCTGCAGTGAGGGACCACAATGTAGAATTCAGATCACTGGAGATATATATTTTTTTGGGGGTGGGGAGGTACTGGGGATTGAACCCAGGGCCACTCAAACCACTGAGCCACATCTGCAGTCCTATTCTGAATTTTATTTAAAGACAGGGTCTTACTGAATTGCTTAGCACCTCACTTTTGCTGAGGCTGGCTTTGAACTTACAATCCTCCTGCCTAAGCCTCCTGAACTGCTGGAATTACAGGCGTGTGCCACTGTGCTTGGCTGGAGATCACATTTATTTATTTTAAATCTGACCCCAACCTTCTCCTTCTACTTAAGTTGGTAGTCCAACCTGATCTTTCACAGCATTCGTGACCAAAATGTCAATATCCACTAAATCAAAGATATCCATAGTTCTAGAATTTAGAATTCATGTGGACCAATATTTTGCGAGTACTTTCCAGAACGTTCCAACAGCAGTTCGTTATTCCATTACGCGCCATCCTTCCTCAAGGACCCCTGTCGCTGCTCACTCCTCCTTTCACGTCTCCGCTCCACTCCTTTTCATTCCTGTCACCCAGATTACAGAATAAGTGTTTTCTGGGCCCCACAGAACTTGGAATGTGGGAGGCTGTTCCAATTGCCCACTCGGCACAAGGACCCTTTCATGGAGTTTCTAACGAGCAATTATTTGACCTCTAAAGTCTTTTCTGCTCTTTGACTTCCAAGAGAACCCATTCAAATAGAGAGTTTTAGTCACTTCATACTTTGCCAGTTTTGAATATTAGCAAGATAGGAAAAACCAGAGGGACCTCTTTGTGATGCTCTCACCCGTCCAGGAACTCCAGTATGTAAATTTCCAGAAGAAAATAGCTCAAGCACTGCCCACTGGCCAGCGATGCTGCTTATATTTTTAGAAACCACATGGACTCCCTGTCAGACACCAGTCTATGAGCTTTAGTATGGCTTGGAGTGTCAAGCCCATGGGAAGAGGACCCCCAACTGACCATGGTATGCAAGAGAAGCCAAGTCCTGAAACCCTGAGAGAGTGACAATCAGAGCCTTTCCCCGAAGTTCTCTGCGTGCCCCACAGGAGTGCTTTTGGGTGGCCTGTGGGTTAGTCAGCTTTTCGTTGCTGTGACAAAATTCCTGGGAAAAACAAAGAAGGAAAGATTTATTTTGGTTTATGTTTCAGTCCATGGCCACTTGGCTCTGATGGTTCTGGGCCTGGGTGAGGCAGAACTTCATGGTGGGAAGGGCACGGAGGAGCACAGCTGACCACCCCAGGAGGCTGGGAGGCAAAAAGAGACAGAGAGGAGGGTCCAGGGACACAGCATAGCCTCTGGGACCCACCTCTTCCAGCCAGCCCCCACCAACTCCCTATTGCACCACCAGCTGGAAACCGGGCCTTAGACACATGAGCCTTTGGGGACATTCCAGATGCAGTCTATGACAGCCTGTGACCTTCTTACATCTCCACTAGACTCAACTGCTCATGGCAAACACCCCAGGCCTCTCTCGCCTCATTTTCACTCCTGGGATCCCTTTTACCTACAACTTCCCAAACCTCTCGTGTAGTATCCACCCCAGTTCTGCCTTACGGTAAAATTATTCATATTCTTGCCTTTGCCTCTCACCCAAACTCACTCCAACACTAAATTTTTATCCAGGAAGCCCAGAACTACAAGAGACTCATTTAAAACCCATCCTCCTTTAGATCCCTGCATGGTGGGTTCAACATGAGTTCACAGTACCAGAAAGAAAGATTCAGTGCCATCAATGACCCAATTCATTCAAAGGTGAGATCACTAGAGATAAAGAAAGAAGTCTGGCTCCATCCTTGTGACTGAACACCAGAGCTCAAGAATCAGCCCCAAACCCAATATTATGTATAGTGCATTAATAGGCATTAATAGAAACATTTAAAAAAGAATCAACCCCAACAGGCTGTCCTTCTGCAGAGGAAATGTTTAGGCAAAGGATAGCCAAGGTGTGATGGAGGCAGAATCTGTTACAGAAATGTCCCTGAAGCTCCCATGTCACTGACTGGCCAATAAATTGGTTAGAACCCAAATAAAACAAAAGAAACATACCTGGCCTCCATCAGATCCTTCCCCCATATGGGGGCTCTCTGGTGTGCCCTTAGCAACAAAATCTTAGTAAGGACACAAAGACCTGTGTGGAAACAGTTTGCCTCACTCTCAAGTGACATTATTCTGCATAGTTTAAGAATGATATTCCCCTCCCGCTGGCTCTGGAGACAGCCAGGGAAAACAGCAGGTCAGGAAGCCAAGGAGGGAGTTAGCATTTTATTGTTCTGCAGAAGGACTTCAGTGTGGGTTTGCAGGTGATGCAACTGTGGGGACAATCAGGGCAGCTCTCAGACCTGGCTGTCCCCACTGGGGCACCTGCCATGGCTGAGCCATGCAAGGAGGAAGTGATAAGAAATCATCGGATCCCTGTGGAGCATTGGTTTGCCACTGAAGCAGTTTCCTTTTCCTGGTTGTCTGGTTATATAATTCTTTGGCAATGAGGGACATGCAGGGATATGGAATATGGGACATTTCACCTGGAGGAGGGAGAATAGGGTTGAGGATGTGCATATTCACCCTCCCACACATAGATCCCTTTGTCTGGCTCCGTTGCCTCTCACCTCCTTTTCGTAAGGTTCTAAACCCATAAGCAGCACATTATGCTGTGTTGCCTTATTGCATCTCTGTCCATGATGCTATCATTCACCAGAGAGCAGAATGTTTTAGCAGCTTAAAGTAAACCTTTTCCTTCCCTGTGCTAGTCAGTTTTCCATTACTGTGACAAAACAACAAAGATAAACTATTTGAGAAGAAAGAAAGATTTATTTTGGCTCATAGTGGTTTCAGTGGTTTCCGTCCATGGTCACTTGGCCCCATTGTCTGTGGGGAAACAGAAAATCATGGAGGGACGTGTGCATGGTGGAGAAGTTGCTCATCTCATGGTCGCCAAGAAGCAGCAAGAGAAAGCAAGGATGTACTCTTCAGAGTACATCCCCATTTCCTTCCTTCAACTAGGCTCCACTTCCTAAATGCTGTACCACTTCCTAATAGCCTAGAGAGTGGATTAATCCATTGATGAAGTCAAAGTCCTCACAACCCAATGACTTCCCAAAGGCCCACCTCGGAACACTGTTGCAATGGGGACCTGGCCTTCAACACGTGAACTTCAGAGGACACTTAAGAAGCAAACCACAACACTGCCATAATAACAGTGGTCAATGTCGGGAAGGCTTTATTAAAGTGTTCTCTGGTTCTTTTGTGCCTCTTCATGCGTGGTATTTGTGAATGGGCTGTTGAAACAACTTTATTACCTGATGGTGGCAAAATTCTATAATTCCACACACCATTACTACATAGAAATGAACACTAGGGGCTTGTAGCCAAATTGGAAGAGACCATGGTCAGCAGTCCCTATCCACATCATTCCATCTGTGCTTATAAATGGACAGAGCCTGCTGTAAGTAGGTGCATGTGAGTGGCCAGTAGCCTGCCTGATGATGTTTCTCCTAAGCACCCAATTCATTCATTTATTCCCTTAGTGGGTGGCAAATGTCTCCTGTAAGCACAATCTTAATAAGAACTAACATTTCTGAAGCACTTACTCTTTACCAGACATGTCCCCAATCCTCTACATGTGGGGACTTGTTGAATCCTTAGAACGAACCCTGTAATCCTCTCCATGTGAGAGATAAGGAAGGCTGAGACGTGTTGAGCAGCAGACAGCCCAGACACGGCCCAGGCTTTACATTGCCTCACATGTATGTCTGTCTCTTGATCTGTTCCAAATAGATATGAAAAATTGTTTTTATGTCCGGGTGATGTGGGAGGGGTTCTTACATTTTGCTGTCTGAACTGTAGTGTCAGCAAGTACGGATGGTGGACATTGGTGTGGCAGGTACAGCTCTTGTTTGGCACCTGGGAAAGAAATATGCCGATCAAAGATGCAATGAGGGTAAGGGATGCTCCTGGGAAAAGAGCTGGCATGCTCACAGTGGAGAAGCAGGCACGCCCGGAGTTAATGAAGTTACAGCCAGACCTAGTTCTTGATTGTAAGCGCTACCATTTGCATGGGCTGGCCGACCCTCTGCCCATGGTTAATATCTGTAATTCCATTTCACCCTGACATGGCAGCTGTGGCCCATCATTTGATCTATCATTTCCAAGGAACTCCTGAGGTTTCTTCTCTTCCTTCTTCCCGTCTGTGTACTTGCAATTGGTTTTAATCAGAGGCAAAGACGCTGAATCAGCTTCTAGCCTGAATTTTTTCAGCTGGTGCAAAGATTCCGTGACAGGGCTGCTTTGACATTTTTATCATTCTCTCTTAGACCTGAATAATGTATCATGTCCTCCCAGCCCTCTCCTCTCTTCCCTCTATCATTTTACATAACCAGAGTGAAGCACTCTTGCCTTAAAAACCAAACGCACTTGTGATGTGCCTGCCTTTTCTCATGGAC